>NW_028243464.1:0-225000 GCF_964263255.1 Lissotriton vulgaris | reverse complement strand
ATTCACATCCAACAGTCATTTAGAGTCAAAAGATTAAATGTTAAAATTTCAATATTATAGACCATTTTGGGAACGTTCGACATGTCCGGAGTCATCGTTTTTCATCTGAAAATTGATTTTTTGGACTGTACCAAAAATGATTCAAAATGTCAATTGGATCGTGCCTCATGTTGAATAACCACTTTTTAAACCCTCACAGTGACCAAAATTGCCATTTTTACAGAGTTTTGCTTACTCAAAAGCTTCAATTTTGACCCGTTTCAGGCACAGAAATGACTTTAAACACACTTATTTTAGTTGAAAAAGTCATAATTCACATCCAACAGTCATTTAGAGTCAAAAGATTAAATGTTAAAATTTCAATATTATAGACCATTTTGGGAACGTTCGACATGTCCGGAGTCATCGTTTTTCATCCGAAAATTGATTTTTTGGACTGTACCAAAAATGATTCAAAATGTCAATTGGATCGTGCCTCATGTTGAATAACCACTTTTTAAACCATCAAAGTGACCAAAATGTCCATTTTACAGAGTTTTGCTAACTCAAAAGCTTCAATTTTGACCCGTTTCAGTCACAGAAATGACTTTAAACACACTTATTTTAGTTGAAATTGTCATAATTCACATCCAACAGTCATTTAGAGTCAAAAGATTAAATGTTAAAATTTCATCATTATAGACCATTTTGGGAACGTTCGACATGTCCGGAGTCATCGTTTTTCATCCGAAAATTGATTTTTTGGGCTGTACCAAAAATTATTCAAAATGTCAATTGGATCGTGCCTCATGTTGAATAACCACTTTTTAAACCCTCAAAGTGACCAAAATGGCAATTTTTACAGAGTTTTGCTTACTCAAAAGCTTCAATTTTGACCCGTTTCAGGCACAGAAATTACTTTAAACACACTTATTTTAGTTGAAAAAGTCATAATTCACATCCATCAGTCATTTAGAGTCAAAAGATTAAATTTTAAAATTTCATCATTATAGACCCTTTTGGGAAAGTTCGACATGTCCGGAGTCATCGTTTTTCATCCGAAAATTGATTTTTTGGACTGTACCAAAAATGATTCAAAATGTCAATTGGATCGTGCCTCATGTTGAATAACCACTTTTTAAACCCTCACAGTGACCAAAATGGCAATTTTTACAGAGTTTTGCTTACTCAAAAGCTTCAATTTTGACCCGTTTCAGGCACAGAAATGACTTTAAACACACTTATTTTAGTTGAAAAAGTCATAATTCACATCCAACAGTCATTTAGAGTCAAAAGATTAAATGTTAAAATTTAATCATTATAGACCATTTTGGGAATGTTCGACATGTCCGGAGTCATCGTTTTTCATCCGAAAATTGATTTTTTGGACTGTACCAAAAATGATTCAAAATGTCAATTGGATCGTGCCTCATGTTGAATAACCACTTTTTAAACCCTCACAGTGACCAAAATGTCCATTTTTACAGAGTTTTGCTTACTCAAAAGCTTCAATTTTGACCCGTTTCAGTCACAGAAATGACTTTAAACACACTTATTTTAGTTGAAAAAGTCATAATTCACATCCAACAGTCATTTAGAGTCAAAAGATTAAATGTTAAAATTTCATCATTATAGACCATTTTGGGAACGTTCGACATGTCCGGAGTCATCGTTTTTCATCTGAAAATTGATTTTTTGGACTGTACCAAAAATGATTCAAAATGTCAATTGGATCGTGCCTCATGTTGAATAACCACTTTTTAAACCCTCACAGTGACCAAAATGGCAATTTTTACAGAGTTTTGCTTACTCAAAAGCTTCAATTTTGACCCGTTTCAGGCACAGAAATGACTTTAAACACACTTATTTTAGTTGAAAAAGTCATAATTCACATCCAACAGTCATTTAGAGTCAAAAGATTAAATGTTAAAATTTCATCATTATAGACCATTTTGGGAATGTTCGACATGTCCGGAGTCATTGTTTTTCATCCGAAAATTGATTTTTTGGACTGTACCAAAAATGATTCAAAATGTCAATTGGATCGTGCCTCATGTTGAATAACCACTTTTTAAACCCTCACAGTGACCAAAATGTCCATTTTTACAGAGTTTTGCTTACTCAAAAGCTTCAATTTTGCCCCGTTTCAGTCACAGAAATGACTTTAAACACACTTATTTTAGTTGAAAAAGTCATAATTCACATCCAACAGTCATTTAGAGTCAAAAGATTAAATGTTAAAATTTCATCATTATAGACCATTTTGGGAACGTTCGACATGTCCGGAGTCATCGTTTTTCATCCGAAAATTGATTTTTTGGACTGTACCAAAAATGATTCAAAATGTCAATTGGATCGTGCCTCATGTTGAATAACCACTTTTTAAACCCTCACAGTGACCAAAATGTCAATTTTTACAGAGTTTTGCTTACTCAAAAGCTTCAATTTTGACCCGTTTCAGTCACAGAAATGACTTTAAACACACTTATTTTAGTTGAAAAAGTCATAATTCACATCCAACAGTCATTTAGAGTCAAAAGATTAAATGTTAAAATTTTAATATTATAGACCATTTTGGGAACGTTCGACATGTCCGGAGTCATCGTTTTTCATCTGAAAATTGATTTTTTGGACTGTACCAAAAATTATTCAAAATGTCAATTGGATCGTGCCTCATGTTGAATAACCACTTTTTAAACCCTCAAAGTGACCAAAATGGGAATTTTTACAGAGTTTTGCATACTCAAAAGCTTCAATTTTGACCCGTTTCAGGCACAGAAATGACTTTAAACACACTTATTTTAGTTGAAAAAGTCATAATTCACATCCAGCAGTCATTTAGAGTCAAAAGATTAAATGTTAAAATTTCATCATTATAGACCATTTTGGGAACGTTCGACATGTCCGGAGTCATCGTTTTTCATCCGAAAATTGATTTTTTTGGACTGTACCAAAAATGATTCAAAATGTCAATTGGATCGTGCCTCATGTTGAATAACCACTTTTTAAACCCTCACAGTGACCAAAATGGCAATTTTTACAGAGTTTTGCTTACTCAAAAGCTTCAATTTTGACCCGTTTCAGTTACAGAAATGACTTTAAACACACTTATTTTAGTTGAAAAAGTCATAATTCACATCCAACAGTCATTTAGAGTCAAAAGATTAAATGTTAAAATTTCATCATTATAGACCATTTTGGGAACGTTCGACATGTCCGGAGTCATCGTTTTTCATCCGAAAATTGATTTTTTGGACTGTACCAAAAATGATTCAAAATGTCAATTGGATCGTGCCTCATGTTGAATAACCACTTTTTAAACCCTCACAGTGACCAAAATTGCCATTTTTACAGAGTTTTGCTTACTCAAAAGCTTCAATTTTGACCCGTTTCAGGCACAGAAATGACTTTAAACACACTTATTTTAGTTGAAAAAGTCATAATTCACATCCAACAGTCATTTAGAGTCAAAAGATTAAATGTTAAAATTTCATCATTATAGACCATTTTGGGAATGTTCGACATGTCCGGAGTCATCGTTTTTCATCCGAAAATTGATTTTTTGGACTGTACCAAAAATGATTCAAAATGTCAATTGGATCGTGCCTCATGTTGAATAACCACTGTTTAAACCCTCACAGTGACCAAAATTGCCATTTTTACAGAGTTTTGCTTACTTAAAAGCTTCAATTTTGACCCGTTTCAGGCACAGAAATGACTTTAAACACACTTATTTTAGTTGAAAAAGTCATAATTCACATCCAACAGTCATTTAGAGTCAAAAGATTAAATGTTAAAATTTCATCATTATAGACCATTTTGGGAACGTTCGACATGTCCGGAGTCATCGTTTTTCATCCGAAAATTGATTTTTTGGACTGTACCAAAAATGATTCAAAATGTCAATTGGATCGTGCCTCATGTTGAATAACCACTTTTTAAACCCTCACAGTGACCAAAATGTCCATTTTTACAGAGTTTTGCTTACTCAAAAGGTTCAATTTTGACCCGTTTCAGTCACAGAAATGACTTTAAACACACTTATTTTAGTTGAAAAAGTCATAATTCACATCCAACAGTCATTTAGAGTCAAAAGATTAAATGTTAAAATTTCAATATTATAGACCATTTTGGGAACGTTCGACATGTCCGGAGTCATCGTTTTTCATCCGAAAATTGATTTTTTGGACTGTACCAAAAATGATTCAAAATGTCAATTGGATCGTGCCTCATGTTGAATAACCACTTTTTAAACCCTCAAAGTGACCAAAATGGCCATTTTACAGAGTTTTGCTAACTCAAAAGCTTCAATTTTGACCCGTTTCAGTCACAGAAATGACTTTAAACACACTTATTTTAGTTGAAATTGTCATAATTCACATCCAACAGTCATTTAGAGTCAAAAGATTAAATGTTAAAATTTCATCATTATAGACCATTTTGGGAACGTTCGACATGTCCGGAGTCATCGTTTTTCATCCGAAAATTGATTTTTTGGGCTGTACCAAAAATTATTCAAAATGTCAATTGGATCGTGCCTCATGTTGAATAACCACTTTTTAAACCCTCAAAGTGACCAAAATGGCAATTTTTACAGAGTTTTGCTTACTCAAAAGCTTCAATTTTGACCCGTTTCAGGCACAGAAATTACTTTAAACACACTTATTTTAGTTGAAAAAGTCATAATTCACATCCATCAGTCATTTAGAGTCAAAAGATTAAATTTTAAAATTTCATCATTATAGACCCTTTTGGGAACGTTCGACATGTCCGGAGTCATCGTTTTTCATCCGAAAATTGATTTTTTGGACTGTACCAAAAATGATTCAAAATGTCAATTGGATCGTGCCTCATGTTGAATAACCACTTTTTAAACCCTCACAGTGACCAAAATGGCAATTTTTACAGAGTTTTGCTTACTCAAAAGCTTCAATTTTGACCCGTTTCAGGCACAGAAATGACTTTAAACACACTTATTTTAGTTGAAAAAGTCATAATTCACATCCAACAGTCATTTAGAGTCAAAAGATTAAATGTTAAAATTTCATCATTATAGACCATTTTGGGAATGTTCGACATGTCCGGAGTCATTGTTTTTCATCCGAAAATTGATTTTTTGGACTGTACCAAAAATGATTCAAAATGTCAATTGGATCGTGCCTCATGTTGAATAACCACTTTTTAAACCCTCACAGTGACCAAAATGTCCATTTTTACAGAGTTTTGCTTACTCAAAAGCTTCAATTTTGCCCCGTTTCAGTCACAGAAATGACTTTAAACACACTTATTTTAGTTGAAAAAGTCATAATTCACATCCAACAGTCATTTAGAGTCAAAAGATTAAATGTTAAAATTTCAATATTATAGACCATTTTGGGAACGTTCGACATGTCCGGAGTCATCGTTTTTCATCCGAAAATTGATTTTTTGGACTGTACCAAAAATGATTCAAAATGTCAATTGGATCGTGCCTCATGTTGAATAACCACTTTTTAAACCCTCAAAGTGACCAAAATGGCCATTTTACAGAGTTTTGCTAACTCAAAAGCTTCAATTTTGACCCGTTTCAGTCACAGAAATGACTTTAAACACACTTATTTTAGTTGAAATTGTCATAATTCACATCCAACAGTCATTTAGAGTCAAAAGATGAAATGTTAAAATGTCATCATTATAGACCATTTTGGGAACGTTCGACATGTCCGGAGTCATCGTTTTTCATCCGAAAATTGATTTTTTGGGCTGTACCAAAAATTATTCAAAATGTCAATTGGATCGTGCCTCATGTTGAATAACCACTTTTTAAACCCACAAAGTGACCAAAATGGGAATTTTTACAGAGTTTTGCTTACTCAAAAGCTTCAATTTTGACCCGTTTCAGGCACAGAAATGACTTTAAACACACTTATTTTAGTTGAAAAAGTCATAATTCACATCCAGCAGTCATTTAGAGTCAAAAGATTAAATGTTAAAATTTCATCATTATAGACCATTTTGGGAACGTTCGACATGTCCGGAGTCATCGTTTTTCATCCGAAAATTGATTTTTTGGACTGTACCAAAAATGATTCAAAATGTCAATTGGATTGTGCCTCATGTTGAATAACCACTTTTTAAACCCTCACAGTGACCAAAATTGCCATTTTTACAGAGTTTTGCTTACTCAAAAGCTTCAATTTTGACCCGTTTCAGGCACAGAAATGACTTTAAACACACTTATTTTAGTTGAAAAAGTCATAATTCACATCCAACAGTCATTTAGAGTCAAAAGATTAAATGTTAAAATTTCATCATTATAGACCATTTTGGGAACGTTCGACATGTCCGGAGTCATCGTTTTTCATCTGAAAATTGATTTTTTGGACTGTACCAAAAATGATTCAAAATGTCAATTGGATCGTGCCTCATGTTAAATAACCACTTTTTAAACCCTCACAGTGACCAAAATGGCAATTTTTACAGAGTTTTGCTTACTCAAAAGCTTCAATTTTGACCCGTTTCAGGCACAGAAATGACTTTAAACACACTTATTTTAGTTGAAAAAGTCATAATTCACATCCAACAGTCATTTAGAGTCAAAAGATTAAATGTTAAAATTTCATCATTATAGACCATTTTGGGAATGTTCGACATGTCCGGAGTCATTGTTTTTCATCCGAAAATTGATTTTTTGGACTGTACCAAAAATGATTCAAAATGTCAATTGGATCGTGCCTCATGTTGAATAACCACTTTTTAAACCCTCACAGTGACCAAAATGTCCATTTTTACAGAGTTTTGCTTACTCAAAAGCTTCAATTTTGCCCCGTTTCAGTCACAGAAATGACTTTAAACACACTTATTTTAGTTGAAAAAGTCATAATTCACATCCAACAGTCATTTAGAGTCAAAAGATTAAATGTTAAAATTTCAATATTATAGACCATTTTGGGAACGTTCGACATGTCCGGAGTCATCGTTTTTCATCCGAAAATTGATTTTTTGGACTGTACCAAAAATGATTCAAAATGTCAATTGGATCGTGCCTCATGTTGAATAACCACTTTTTAAACCCTCAAAGTGACCAAAATGGCCATTTTACAGAGTTTTGCTAACTCAAAAGCTTCAATTTTGACCCGTTTCAGTCACAGAAATGACTTTAAACACACTTATTTTAGTTGAAATTGTCATAATTCACATCCAACAGTCATTTAGAGTCAAAAGATGAAATGTTAAAATTTCATCATTATAGACCATTTTGGGAACGTTCGACATGTCCGGAGTCATCGTTTTTCATCCGAAAATTGATTTTTTGGGCTGTACCAAAAATTATTCAAAATGTCAATTGGATCGTGCCTCATGTTGAATAACCACTTTTTAAACCCACAAAGTGACCAAAATGGGAATTTTTACAGAGTTTTGCTTACTCAAAAGCTTCAATTTTGACCCGTTTCAGGCACAGAAATGACTTTAAACACACTTATTTTAGTTGAAAAAGTCATAATTCACATCCAGCAGTCATTTAGAGTCAAAAGATTAAATGTTAAAATTTCATCATTATAGACCATTTTGGGAACGTTCGACATGTCCGGAGTCATCGTTTTTCATCCGAAAATTGATTTTTTGGACTGTACCAAAAATGATTCAAAATGTCAATTGGATTGTGCCTCATGTTGAATAACCACTTTTTAAACCCTCACAGTGACCAAAATTGCCATTTTTACAGAGTTTTGCTTACTCAAAAGCTTCAATTTTGACCCGTTTCAGGCACAGAAATGACTTTAAACACACTTATTTTAGTTGAAAAAGTCATAATTCACATCCAACAGTCATTTAGAGTCAAAAGATTAAATGTTAAAATTTCATCATTATAGACCATTTTGGGAACGTTCGACATGTCCGGAGTCATCGTTTTTCATCTGAAAATTGATTTTTTGGACTGTACCAAAAATGATTCAAAATGTCAATTGGATCGTGCCTCATGTTGAATAACCACTTTTTAAACCCTCACAGTGACCAAAATGGCAATTTTTACAGAGTTTTGCTTACTCAAAAGCTTCAATTTTGACCCGTTTCAGGCACAGAAATGACTTTAAACACACTAATTTTAGTTGAAAAGGTCATAATTCACATCCAACAGTCATTTAGAGTCAAAAGATTAAATGTTAAAATTTCATCATTATAGACCATTTTGGGAACGTTCGACATGTCCGGAGTCATCGTTTTTCATCCGAAAATTGATTTTTTGGACTGTACCAAAAATGATTCAAAATGTCAATTGGATTGTGCCTCATGTTAAATAACCACTTTTTAAACCCTCACAGTGACCAAAATGGCCATTTTTACAGAGTTTTGCTTATTTAAAAGCTTCAATTTTGACCCATTTCAGTCACAGAAATGACTTTAAACACACTTATTTTAGTTGAAAAAGTCATAATTCACATCCAACAGTCATTTAGAGTCAAAAGATTAAATGTTAAAATTTCATCATTATAGACCATTTTGGGAATGTTCGACATGTCCGGAGTCATCGTTTTTCATCCGAAAATTGATTTTTTGGACTGTACCAAAAATGATTCAAAATGTCAATTGGATCGTGCCTCATGTTGAATAACCACTTTTTAAACCCTCACAGTGACCAAAATTGCCATTTTTACAGAGTTTTGCTTACTTAAAAGCTTCAATTTTGACCCGTTTCAGGCACAGAAATGACTTTAAACACACTTATTTTAGTTGAAAAAGTCATAATTCACATCCAACAGTCATTTAGAGTCAAAAGATTAAATGTTAACATTTCATCATTATAGACCATTTTGGGAACGTTCGACATGTCCGGAGTCATCGTTTTTCATCCGAAAATTGATTTTTTGGACTGTACCAAAAATGATTCAAAATGTCAATTGGATCGTGCCTCATGTTGAATAACCACTTTTTAAACCCTCACAGTGACCAAAATGTCAATTTTTACAGAGTTTTGCTTACTCAAAAGCTTCAATTTTGACCCGTTTCAGTCACAGAAATGACTTTAAACACACTTATTTTAGTTGAAAAAGTCATAATTCACATCCAACAGTCATTTAGAGTCAAAAGATTAAATGTTAAAATTTCAATATTATAGACCATTTTGGGAACGTTCGACATGTCCGGAGTCATCGTTTTTCATCTGAAAATTGATTTTTTGGACTGTACCAAAAATGATTCAAAATGTCAATTGGATCGTGCCTCATGTTGAATAACCACTTTTTAAACCCTCACAGTGACCAAAATTGCCATTTTTACAGAGTTTTGCTTACTCAAAAGCTTCAATTTTGACCCGTTTCAGGCACAGAAATGACTTTAAACACACTTATTTTAGTTGAAAAAGTCATAATTCACATCCAACAGTCATTTAGAGTCAAAAGATTAAATGTTAAAATTTCAATATTATAGACCATTTTGGGAACGTTCGACATGTCCGGAGTCATCGTTTTTCATCCGAAAATTGATTTTTTGGACTGTACCAAAAATGATTCAAAATGTCAATTGGATCGTGCCTCATGTTGAATAACCACTTTTTAAACCATCAAAGTGACCAAAATGTCCATTTTACAGAGTTTTGCTAACTCAAAAGCTTCAATTTTGACCCGTTTCAGTCACAGAAATGACTTTAAACACACTTATTTTAGTTGAAATTGTCATAATTCACATCCAACAGTCATTTAGAGTCAAAAGATTAAATGTTAAAATTTCATCATTATAGACCATTTTGGGAACGTTCGACATGTCCGGAGTCATCGTTTTTCATCCGAAAATTGATTTTTTGGGCTGTACCAAAAATTATTCAAAATGTCAATTGGATCGTGCCTCATGTTGAATAACCACTTTTTAAACCCTCAAAGTGACCAAAATGGCAATTTTTACAGAGTTTTGCTTACTCAAAAGCTTCAATTTTGACCCGTTTCAGGCACAGAAATTACTTTAAACACACTTATTTTAGTTGAAAAAGTCATAATTCACATCCATCAGTCATTTAGAGTCAAAAGATTAAATTTTAAAATTTCATCATTATAGACCCTTTTGGGAAAGTTCGACATGTCCGGAGTCATCGTTTTTCATCCGAAAATTGATTTTTTGGACTGTACCAAAAATGATTCAAAATGTCAATTGGATCGTGCCTCATGTTGAATAACCACTTTTTAAACCCTCACAGTGACCAAAATGGCAATTTTTACAGAGTTTTGCTTACTCAAAAGCTTCAATTTTGACCCGTTTCAGGCACAGAAATGACTTTAAACACAATTATTTTAGTTGAAAAAGTCATAATTCACATCCAACAGTCATTTAGAGTCAAAAGATTAAATGTTAAAATTTAATCATTATAGACCATTTTGGGAATGTTCGACATGTCCGGAGTCATCGTTTTTCATCCGAAAATTGATTTTTTGGACTGTACCAAAAATGATTCAAAATGTCAATTGGATCGTGCCTCATGTTGAATAACCACTTTTTAAACCCTCACAGTGACCAAAATGTCCATTTTTACAGAGTTTTGCTTACTCAAAAGCTTCAATTTTGACCCGTTTCAGTCACAGAAATGACTTTAAACACACTTATTTTAGTTGAAAAAGTCATAATTCACATCCAACAGTCATTTAGAGTCAAAAGATTAAATGTTAAAATTTCATCATTATAGACCATTTTGGGAACGTTCGACATGTCCGGAGTCATCGTTTTTCATCTGAAAATTGATTTTTTGGACTGTACCAAAAATGATTCAAAATGTCAATTGGATCGTGCCTCATGTTGAATAACCACTTTTTAAACCCTCACAGTGACCAAAATGGCAATTTTTACAGAGTTTTGCTTACTCAAAAGCTTCAATTTTGACCCGTTTCAGGCACAGAAATGACTTTAAACACACTTATTTTAGTTGAAAAAGTCATAATTCACATCCAACAGTCATTTAGAGTCAAAAGATTAAATGTTAAAATTTCATCATTATAGACCATTTTGGGAATGTTCGACATGTCCGGAGTCATTGTTTTTCATCCGAAAATTGATTTTTTGGACTGTACCAAAAATGATTCAAAATGTCAATTGGATCGTGCCTCATGTTGAATAACCACTTTTTAAACCCTCACAGTGACCAAAATGTCCATTTTTACAGAGTTTTGCTTACTCAAAAGCTTCAATTTTGCCCCGTTTCAGTCACAGAAATGACTTTAAACACACTTATTTTAGTTGAAAAAGTAATAATTCACATCCAACAGTCATTTAGAGTCAAAAGATTAAATGTTAAAATTTCAATATTATAGACCATTTTGGGAACGTTCGACATGTCCGGAGTCATCGTTTTTCATCCGAAAATTGATTTTTTGGACTGTACCAAAAATGATTCAAAATGTCAATTGGATCGTGCCTCATGTTGAATAACCACTTTTTAAACCCTCAAAGTGACCAAAATGGCCATTTTACAGAGTTTTGCTAACTCAAAAGCTTCAATTTTGACCCGTTTCAGTCACAGAAATGACTTTAAACACACTTATTTTAGTTGAAATTGTCATAATTCACATCCAACAGTCATTTAGAGTCAAAAGATGAAATGTTAAAATTTCATCATTATAGACCATTTTGGGAACGTTCGACATGTCCGGAGTCATCGTTTTTCATCCGAAAATTGATTTTTTGGGCTGTACCAAAAATTATTCAAAATGTCAATTGGATCGTGCCTCATGTTGAATAACCACTTTTTAAACCCACAAAGTGACCAAAATGGGAATTTTTACAGAGTTTTGCTTACTCAAAAGCTTCAATTTTGACCCGTTTCAGGCACAGAAATGACTTTAAACACACTTATTTTAGTTGAAAAAGTCATAATTCACATCCAGCAGTCATTTAGAGTCAAAAGATTAAATGTTAAAATTTCATCATTATAGACCATTTTGGGAACGTTCGACATGTCCGGAGTCATCGTTTTTCATCCGAAAATTGATTTTTTGGACTGTACCAAAAATGATTCAAAATGTCAATTGGATTGTGCCTCATGTTGAATAACCACTTTTTAAACCCTCACAGTGACCAAAATTGCCATTTTTACAGAGTTTTGCTTACTCAAAAGCTTCAATTTTGACCCGTTTCAGGCACAGAAATGACTTTAAACACACTTATTTTAGTTGAAAAAGTCATAATTCACATCCAACAGTCATTTAGAGTCAAAAGATTAAATGTTAAAATTTCATCATTATAGACCATTTTGGGAACGTTCGACATGTCCGGAGTCATCGTTTTTCATCTGAAAATTGATTTTTTGGACTGTACCAAAAATGATTCAAAATGTCAATTGGATCGTGCCTCATGTTGAATAACCACTTTTTAAACCCTCACAGTGACCAAAATGGCAATTTTTACAGAGTTTTGCTTACTCAAAAGCTTCAATTTTGACCCGTTTCAGGCACAGAAATGACTTTAAACACACTAATTTTAGTTGAAAAGGTCATAATTCACATCCAACAGTCATTTAGAGTCAAAAGATTAAATGTTAAAATTTCATCATTATAGACCATTTTGGGAACGTTCGACATGTCCGGAGTCATCGTTTTTCATCCGAAAATTGATTTTTTGGACTGTACCAAAAATGATTCAAAATGTCAATTGGATTGTGCCTCATGTTAAATAACCACTTTTTAAACCCTCACAGTGACCAAAATGGCCATTTTTACAGAGTTTTGCTTATTTAAAAGCTTCAATTTTGACCCATTTCAGTCACAGAAATGACTTTAAACACACTTATTTTAGTTGAAAAAGTCATAATTCACATCCAACAGTCATTTAGAGTCAAAAGATTAAATGTTAAAATTTCATCATTATAGACCATTTTGGGAATGTTCGACATGTCCGGAGTCATCGTTTTTCATCCGAAAATTGATTTTTTGGACTGTACCAAAAATGATTCAAAATGTCAATTGGATCGTGCCTCATGTTGAATAACCACTTTTTAAACCCTCACAGTGACCAAAATTGCCATTTTTACAGAGTTTTGCTTACTCAAAAGCTTCAATTTTGACCCGTTTCAGGCACAGAAATGACTTTAAACACACTTATTTTAGTTGAAAAAGTCATAATTCACATCCAACAGTCATTTAGAGTCAAAAGATTAAATGTTAAAATTTCAATATTATAGACCATTTTGGGAACGTTCGACATGTCCGGAGTCATCGTTTTTCATCCGAAAATTGATTTTTTGGACTGTACCAAAAATGATTCAAAATGTCAATTGGATCGTGCCTCATGTTGAATAACCACTTTTTAAACCATCAAAGTGACCAAAATGGCCATTTTACAGAGTTTTGCTAACTCAAAAGCTTCAATTTTGACCCGTTTCAGTCACAGAAATGACTTTAAACACACTTATTTTAGTTGAAATTGTCATAATTCACATCCAACAGTCATTTAGAGTCAAAAGATTAAATGTTAAAATTTCATCATTATAGACCATTTTGGGAACGTTCGACATGTCCGGAGTCATCGTTTTTCATCCGAAAATTGATTTTTTGGGCTGTACCAAAAATTATTCAAAATGTCAATTGGATCGTGCCTCATGTTGAATAACCACTTTTTAAACCCTCAAAGTGACCAAAATGGCAATTTTTACAGAGTTTTGCTTACTCAAAAGCTTCAATTTTGACCCGTTTCAGGCACAGAAATTACTTTAAACACACTTATTTTAGTTGAAAAAGTCATAATTCACATCCATCAGTCATTTAGAGTCAAAAGATTAAATTTTAAAATTTCATCATTATAGACCCTTTTGGGAAAGTTCGACATGTCCGGAGTCATCGTTTTTCATCCGAAAATTGATTTTTTGGACTGTACCAAAAATGATTCAAAATGTCAATTGGATCGTGCCTCATGTTGAATAACCACTTTTTAAACCCTCACAGTGACCAAAATGGCAATTTTTACAGAGTTTTGCTTACTCAAAAGCTTCAATTTTGACCCGTTTCAGGCACAGAAATGACTTTAAACACACTTATTTTAGTTGAAAAAGTCATAATTCACATCCAACAGTCATTTAGTGTCAAAAGATTAAATGTTAAAATTTCATCATTATAGACCATTTTGGGAATGTTCGACATGTCCGGAGTCATCGTTTTTCATCCGAAAATTGATTTTTTGGACTGTACCAAAAATGATTCAAAATGTCAATTGGATCGTGCCTCATGTTGAATAACCACTTTTTAAACCCTCACAGTGACCAAAATGTCCATTTTTACAGAGTTTTGCTTACTCAAAAGCTTCAATTTTGACCCGTTTCAGTCACAGAAATGACTTTAAACACACTTATTTTAGTTGAAAAAGTCATAATTCACATCCAACAGTCATTTAGAGTCAAAAGATTAAATGTTAAAATTTCAATATTATAGACCATTTTGGGAACGTTCGACATGTCCGGAGTCATCGTTTTTCATCCGAAAATTGATTTTTTGGACTGTACCAAAAATGATTCAAAATGTCAATTGGATCGTGCCTCATGTTGAATAACCACTTTTTAAACCCTCAAAGTGACCAAAATGGCCATTTTACAGAGTTTTGCTAACTCAAAAGCTTCAATTTTGACCCGTTTCAGTCACAGAAATGACTTTAAACACACTTATTTTAGTTGAAATTGTCATAATTCACATCCAACAGTCATTTAGAGTCAAAAGATTAAATGTTAAAATTTCATCATTATAGACCATTTTGGGAACGTTCGACATGTCCGGAGTCATCGTTTTTCATCCGAAAATTGATTTTTTGGACTGTACCAAAAATGATTCAAAATGTCAATTGGATCGTGCCTCATGTTGAATAACCACTTTTTAAACCCTCACAGTGACCAAAATGGCAATTTTTACAGAGTTTTGCTTACTCAAAAGCTTCAATTTTGACCCGTTTCAGTTACAGAAATGACTTTAAACACACTTATTTTAGTTGAAAAAGTCATAATTCACATCCAACAGTCATTTAGAGTCAAAAGATTAAATGTTAAAATTTCATCATTATAGACCATTTTGGGAACGTTCGACATGTCCGGAGTCATCGTTTTTCATCTGAAAATTGATTTTTTGGACTGTACCAAAAATGATTCAAAATGTCAATTGGATCGTGCCTCATGTTGAATAACCACTTTTTAAACCCTCACAGTGACCAAAATGGCAATTTTTACAGAGTTTTGCTTACTCAAAAGCTTCAATTTTGACCCGTTTCAGGCACAGAAATGACTTTAAACACACTAATTTTAGTTGAAAAAGTCATAATTCACATCCAACAGTCATTTAGAGTCAAAAGATTAAATGTTAAAATTTCATCATTATAGACCATTTTGGGAACGTTCGACATGTCCGGAGTCATCGTTTTTCATCCGAAAATTGATTTTTTGGACTGTACCAAAAATGATTCAAAATGTCAATTGGATTGTGCCTCATGTTAAATAACCACTTTTTAAACCCTCACAGTGACCAAAATGGCCATTTTTACAGAGTTTTGCTTATTTAAAAGCTTCAATTTTGACCCATTTCAGTCACAGAAATGACTTTAAACACACTTATTTTAGTTGAAAAAGTCATAATTCACATCCAACAGTCATTTAGAGTCAAAAGATTAAATGTTAAAATTTCATCGTTATAGACCATTTTGGGAATGTTCGACATGTCCGGAGTCATCGTTTTTCATCCGAAAATTGATTTTTTGGACTGTACCAAAAATGATTCAAAATGTCAATTGGATCGTGCCTCATGTTGAATAACCACTTTTTAAACCCTCACAGTGACCAAAATTGCCATTTTTACAGAGTTTTGCTTACTTAAAAGCTTAAATTTTGACCCGTTTCAGGCACAGAAATGACTTTAAACACACTTATTTTAGTTGAAAAAGTCATAATTCACATCCAACAGTCATTTAGAGTCAAAAGATTAAATGTTAAAATTTCATCATTATAGACCATTTTGGGAACGTTCGACATGTCCGGAGTCATCGTTTTTCATCCGAAAATTGATTTTTTGGACTGTACCAAAAATGATTCAAAATGTCAATTGGATCGTGCCTCATGTTGAATAACCACTTTTTAAACCCTCACAGTGACCAAAATGTCAATTTTTACAGAGTTTTGCTTACTCAAAAGCTTCAATTTTGACCCGTTTCAGTCACAGAAATGACTTTAAACACACTTATTTTAGTTGAAAAAGTCATAATTCACATCCAACAGTCATTTAGAGTCAAAAGATTAAATGTTAAAATTTTAATATTATAGACCATTTTGGGAACGTTCGACATGTCCGGAGTCATCGTTTTTCATCCGAAAATTGATTTTTTGGACTGTACCAAAAATGATTCAAAATGTCAATTGGATTGTGCCTCATGTTAAATAACCACTTTTTAAACCCTCACAGTGACCAAAATGGCCATTTTTACAGAGTTTTGCTTATTTAAAAGCTTCAATTTTGACCCATTTCAGTCACAGAAATGACTTTAAACACACTTATTTTAGTTGAAAAAGTCATAATTCACATCCAACAGTCATTTAGAGTCAAAAGATTAAATGTTAAAATTTCATCATTATAGACCATTTTGGGAATGTTCGACATGTCCGGAGTCATCGTTTTTCATCCGAAAATTGATTTTTTGGACTGTACCAAAAATGATTCAAAATGTCAATTGGATCGTGCCTCATGTTGAATAACCACTTTTTAAACCCTCACAGTGACCAAAATTGCCATTTTTACAGAGTTTTGCTTACTCAAAAGCTTCAATTTTGACCCGTTTCAGGCACAGAAATGACTTTAAACACACTTATTTTAGTTGAAAAAGTCATAATTCACATCCAACAGTCATTTAGAGTCAAAAGATTAAATGTTAAAATTTCAATATTATAGACCATTTTGGGAACGTTCGACATGTCCGGAGTCATCGTTTTTCATCCGAAAATTGATTTTTTGGACTGTACCAAAAATGATTCAAAATGTCAATTGGATCGTGCCTCATGTTGAATAACCACTTTTTAAACCATCAAAGTGACCAAAATGGCCATTTTACAGAGTTTTGCTAACTCAAAAGCTTCAATTTTGACCCGTTTCAGTCACAGAAATGACTTTAAACACACTTATTTTAGTTAAAATTGTCATAATTCACATCCAACAGTCATTTAGAGTCAAAAGATTAAATGTTAAAATTTCATCATTATAGACCATTTTGGGAACGTTCGACATGTCCGGAGTCATCGTTTTTCATCCGAAAATTGATTTTTTGGGCTGTACCAAAAATTATTCAAAATGTCAATTGGATCGTGCCTCATGTTGAATAACCACTTTTTAAACCCTCAAAGTGACCAAAATGGCAATTTTTACAGAGTTTTGCTTACTCAAAAGCTTCAATTTTGACCCGTTTCAGGCACAGAAATTACTTTAAACACACTTATTTTAGTTGAAAAAGTCATAATTCACATCCATCAGTCATTTAGAGTCAAAAGATTAAATTTTAAAATTTCATCATTATAGACCCTTTTGGGAAAGTTCGACATGTCCGGAGTCATCGTTTTTCATCCGAAAATTGATTTTTTGGACTGTACCAAAAATGATTCAAAATGTCAATTGGATCGTGCCTCATGTTGAATAACCACTTTTTAAACCCTCACAGTGACCAAAATGGCAATTTTTACAGAGTTTTGCTTACTCAAAAGCTTCAATTTTGACCCGTTTCAGGCACAGAAATGACTTTAAACACACTTATTTTAGTTGAAAAAGTCATAATTCACATCCAACAGTCATTTAGTGTCAAAAGATTAAATGTTAAAATTTCATCATTATAGACCATTTTGGGAATGTTCGACATGTCCGGAGTCATCGTTTTTCATCCGAAAATTGATTTTTTGGACTGTACCAAAAATGATTCAAAATGTCAATTGGATCGTGCCTCATGTTGAATAACCACTTTTTAAACCCTCACAGTGACCAAAATGTCCATTTTTACAGAGTTTTGCTTACTCAAAAGCTTCAATTTTGACCCGTTTCAGTCACAGAAATGACTTTAAACACACTTATTTTAGTTGAAAAAGTCATAATTCACATCCAACAGTCATTTAGAGTCAAAAGATTAAATGTTAAAATTTCAATATTATAGACCATTTTGGGAACGTTCGACATGTCCGGAGTCATCGTTTTTCATCCGAAAATTGATTTTTTGGACTGTACCAAAAATGATTCAAAATGTCAATTGGATCGTGCCTCATGTTGAATAACCACTTTTTAAACCCTCAAAGTGACCAAAATGGCCATTTTACAGAGTTTTGCTAACTCAAAAGCTTCAATTTTGACCCGTTTCAGTCACAGAAATGACTTTAAACACACTTATTTTAGTTGAAATTGTCATAATTCACATCCAACAGTCATTTAGAGTCAAAAGATTAAATGTTAAAATTTCATCATTATAGACCATTTTGGGAACGTTCGACATGTCCGGAGTCATCGTTTTTCATCCGAAAATTGATTTTTTGGACTGTACCAAAAATGATTCAAAATGTCAATTGGATCGTGCCTCATGTTGAATAACCACTTTTTAAACCCTCACAGTGACCAAAATGGCAATTTTTACAGAGTTTTGCTTACTCAAAAGCTTCAATTTTGACCCGTTTCAGTTACAGAAATGACTTTAAACACACTTATTTTAGTTGAAAAAGTCATAATTCACATCCAACAGTCATTTAGAGTCAAAAGATTAAATGTTAAAATTTCATCATTATAGACCATTTTGGGAACGTTCGACATGTCCGGAGTCATCGTTTTTCATCTGAAAATTGATTTTTTGGACTGTACCAAAAATGATTCAAAATGTCAATTGGATCGTGCCTCATGTTGAATAACCACTTTTTAAACCCTCACAGTGACCAAAATGGCAATTTTTACAGAGTTTTGCTTACTCAAAAGCTTCAATTTTGACCCGTTTCAGGCACAGAAATGACTTTAAACACACTAATTTTAGTTGAAAAAGTCATAATTCACATCCAACAGTCATTTAGAGTCAAAAGATTAAATGTTAAAATTTCATCATTATAGACCATTTTGGGAACGTTCGACATGTCCGGAGTCATCGTTTTTCATCCGAAAATTGATTTTTTGGACTGTACCAAAAATGATTCAAAATGTCAATTGGATTGTGCCTCATGTTAAATAACCACTTTTTAAACCCTCACAGTGACCAAAATGGCCATTTTTACAGAGTTTTGCTTATTTAAAAGCTTCAATTTTGACCCATTTCAGTCACAGAAATGACTTTAAACACACTTATTTTAGTTGAAAAAGTCATAATTCACATCCAACAGTCATTTAGAGTCAAAAGATTAAATGTTAAAATTTCATCGTTATAGACCATTTTGGGAATGTTCGACATGTCCGGAGTCATCGTTTTTCATCCGAAAATTGATTTTTTGGACTGTACCAAAAATGATTCAAAATGTCAATTGGATCGTGCCTCATGTTGAATAACCACTTTTTAAACCCTCACAGTGACCAAAATTGCCATTTTTACAGAGTTTTGCTTACTTAAAAGCTTAAATTTTGACCCGTTTCAGGCACAGAAATGACTTTAAACACACTTATTTTAGTTGAAAAAGTCATAATTCACATCCAACAGTCATTTAGAGTCAAAAGATTAAATGTTAAAATTTCATCATTATAGACCATTTTGGGAACGTTCGACATGTCCGGAGTCATCGTTTTTCATCCGAAAATTGATTTTTTGGACTGTACCAAAAATGATTCAAAATGTCAATTGGATCGTGCCTCATGTTGAATAACCACTTTTTAAACCCTCACAGTGACCAAAATGTCAATTTTTACAGAGTTTTGCTTACTCAAAAGCTTCAATTTTGACCCGTTTCAGTCACAGAAATGACTTTAAACACACTTATTTTAGTTGAAAAAGTCATAATTCACATCCAACAGTCATTTAGAGTCAAAAGATTAAATGTTAAAATTTTAATATTATAGACCATTTTGGGAACGTTCGACATGTCCGGAGTCATCGTTTTTCATCTGAAAATTGATTTTTTGGACTGTACCAAAAATGATTCAAAATGTCAATTGGATCGTGCCTCATGTTGAATAACCACTTTTTAAACCCTCACAGTGACCAAAATTGCCATTTTTACAGAGTTTTGCTTACTCAAAAGCTTCAATTTTGACCCGTTTCAGGCACAGAAATGACTTTAAACACACTTATTTTAGTTGAAAAAGTCATAATTCACATCCAACAGTCATTTAGAGTCAAAAAATTAAATGTTAAAATTTCATCATTATAGACCATTTTGGGAACGTTCGACATGTCCGGAGTCATCGTTTTTCATCCGAAAATTGATTTTTTGGACTGTACCAAAAATGATTCAAAATGTCAATTGGATCGTGCCTCATGTTGAATAACCACTTTTTAAACCCTCACAGTGACCAAAATTGCCATTTTTACAGAGTTTTGCTTACTCAAAAGCTTCAATTTTGACCCGTTTCAGGCACAGAAATGACTTTAAACACACTTATTTTAGTTGAAAAAGTCATAATTCACATCCAACAGTCATTTAGAGTCAAAAGATTAAATGTTAAAATTTCATCATTATAGACCATTTTGGGAACGTTCGACATGTCCGGAGTCATCGTTTTTCATCCGAAAATTGATTTTTTGGACTGTACCAAAAATGATTCAAAATGTCAATTGGATCGTGCCTCATGTTGAATAACCACTTTTTAAACCCTCACAGTGACCAAAATGGCAATTTTTACAGAGTTTTGCTTACTCAAAAGCTTCAATTTTGACCCGTTTCAGTTACAGAAATGACTTTAAACACACTTATTTTAGTTGAAAAAGTCATAATTCACATCCAACAGTCATTTAGAGTCAAAAGATTAAATGTTAAAATTTCATCATTATAGACCATTTTGGGAACGTTCGACATGTCCGGAATCATCGTTTTTCATCCAAAAATTGATTTTTTGGACTGTACCAAAAATGATTCAAAATGTCAATTGGATTGTGCCTCATGTTGAATAACCACTTTTTAAACCCTCACAGTGACCAAAATTGCCATTTTTACAGAGTTTTGCTTACTCAAAAGCTTCAATTTTGACCCGTTTCAGGCACAGAAATGACTTTAAACACACTTATTTTAGTTGAAAAAGTCATAATTCACATCCAACAGTCATTTAGAGTCAAAAGATTAAATGTTAAAATTTCATCATTATAGACCATTTTGGGAACGTTCGACATGTCCGGAGTCATCGTTTTTCATCTGAAAATTTATTTTTTGGACTGTACCAAAAATGATTCAAAATGTCAATTGGATCGTGCCTCATGTTGAATAACCACTTTTTAAACCCTCACAGTGACCAAAATTGCCATTTTTACAGAGTTTTGCTTACTCAAAAGCTTCAATTTTGACCCGTTTCAGGCACAGAAATGACTTTAAACACACTAATTTTAGTTGAAAAAGTCATAATTCACATCCAACAGTCATTTAGAGTCAAAAGATTAAATGTTAAAATTTCATCATTATAGACCATTTTGGGAACGTTCGACATGTCCGGAGTCATCGTTTTTCATCCGAAAATTGATTTTTTGGACTGTACCAAAAATGATTCAAAATGTCAATTGGATTGTGCCTCATGTTAAATAACCACTTTTTAAACCCTCACAGTGACCAAAATGGCCATTTTTACAGAGTTTTGCTTATTTAAAAGCTTCAATTTTGACCCATTTCAGTTACAGAAATGACTTTAAACACACTTATTTTAGTTGAAAAAGTCATAATTCACATCCAACAGTCATTTAGAGTCAAAAGATTAAATGTTAAAATTTCATCATTATAGACCATTTTGGGAATGTTCGACATGTCCGGAGTCATCGTTTTTCATCCGAAAATTGATTTTTTGGACTGTACCAAAAATGATTCAAAATGTCAATTGGATTGTGCCTCATGTTAAATAACCACTTTTTAAACCCTCACAGTGACCAAAATGGCCATTTTTACAGAGTTTTGCTTATTTAAAAGCTTCAATTTTGACCCATTTCAGTTACAGAAATGACTTTAAACACACTTATTTTAGTTGAAAAAGTCATAATTCACATCCAACAGTCATTTAGAGTCAAAAGATTAAATGTTAAAATTTCATCATTATAGACCATTTTGGGAATGTTCGACATGTCCGGAGTCATCGTTTTTCATCCGAAAATTGATTTTTTGGACTGTACCAAAAATGATTCAAAATGTCAATTGGATCGTGCCTCATGTTGAATAACCACTTTTTAAACCCTCACAGTGACCAAAATTGCCATTTTTACAGTTTTGCTTACTTAAAAGCTTCAATTTTGACCCGTTTCAGGCACAGAAATGACTTTAAACACACTTATTTTAGTTGAAAAAGTCATAATTCACATCCAACAGTCATTTAGAGTCAAAAGATTAAATGTTAAAATTTCATCATTATAGACCATTTTGGGAACGTTCGACATGTCCGGAGTCATCGTTTTTCATCCGAAAATTGATTTTTTGGACTGTACCAAAAATGATTCAAAATGTCAATTGGATCGTGCCTCATGTTGAATAACCACTTTTTAAACCCTCACAGTGACCAAAATGTCAATTTTTACAGAGTTTTGCTTACTCAAAAGCTTCAATTTTGACCCGTTTCAGTCACAGAAATGACTTTAAACACACTTATTTTAGTTGAAAAAGTCATAATTCACATCCAACAGTCATTTAGAGTCAAAAGATTAAATGTTAAAATTTTAATATTATAGACCATTTTGGGAACGTTCGACATGTCCGGAGTCATCGTTTTTCATCTGAAAATTGATTTTTTTGGACTGTACCAAAAATGATTCAAAATGTCAATTGGATCGTGCCTCATGTTGAATAACCACTTTTTAAACCCTCACAGTGACCAAAATTGCCATTTTTTCAGAGTTTTGCTTACTCAAAAGCTTCAATTTTGACCCGTTTCAGGCACAGAAATGACTTTAAACACACTTATTTTAGTTGAAAAAGTCATAATTCACATCCAACAGTCATTTAGAGTCAAAAGATTAAATGTTAAAATTTCATCATTATAGACCATTTTGGGAACGTTCGACATGTCCGGAGTCATCGTTTTTCATCCGAAAATTGATTTTTTGGACTGTACCAAAAATGATTCAAAATGTCAATTGGATCGTGCCTCATGTTGAATAACCACTTTTTAAACCCTCACAGTGACCAAAATTACCATTTTTACAGAGTTTTGCTTACTCAAAAGCTTCAATTTTGACCCGTTTCAGGCACAGAAATGACTTTAAACACACTTATTTTAGTTGAAAAAGTCATAATTCACATCCAACAGTCATTTAGAGTCAAAAGATTAAATGTTAAAATTTCATCATTATAGACCATTTTGGGAACGTTCGACATGTCCGGAGTCATCGTTTTTCATCCGAAAATTGATTTTTTGGACTGTACCAAAAATTATTCAAAATGTCAATTGGATCGTGCCTCATGTTGAATAACCACTTTTTAAACCCTCAAAGTGACCAAAATGGGAATTTTTACAGAGTTTTGCTTACTCAAAAGCTTCAATTTTGACCCGTTTCAGGCACAGAAATGACTTTAAACACACTTATTTTAGTTGAAAAAGTCATAATTCACATCCAGCAGTCATTTAGAGTCAAAAGATTAAATGTTAAAATTTCATCATTATAGACCATTTTGGGAACGTTCGACATGTCCGGAGTCATCGTTTTTCATCCGAAAATTGATTTTTTTGGACTGTACCAAAAATGATTCAAAATGTCAATTGGATCGTGCCTCATGTTGAATAACCACTTTTTAAACCCTCACAGTGACCAAAATGGCAATTTTTACAGAGTTTTGCTTACTCAAAAGCTTCAATTTTGACCCGTTTCAGTTACAGAAATGACTTTAAACACACTTATTTTAGTTGAAAAAGTCATAATTCACATCCAACAGTCATTTAGAGTCAAAAGATTAAATGTTAAAATTTCATCATTATAGACCATTTTGGGAACGTTCGACATGTCCGGAGTCATCGTTTTTCATCCGAAAATTGATTTTTTGGACTGTACCAAAAATGATTCAAAATGTCAATTGGATCGTGCCTCATGTTGAATAACCACTTTTTAAACCCTCACAGTGACCAAAATTGCCATTTTTACAGAGTTTTGCTTACTCAAAAGCTTCAATTTTGACCCGTTTCAGGCACAGAAATGACTTTAAACACACTTATTTTAGTTGAAAAAGTCATAATTCACATCCAACAGTCATTTAGAGTCAAAAGATTAAATGTTAAAATTTCATCATTATAGACCATTTTGGGAATGTTCGACATGTCCGGAGTCATCGTTTTTCATCCGAAAATTGATTTTTTGGACTGTACCAAAAATGATTCAAAATGTCAATTGGATCGTGCCTCATGTTGAATAACCACTGTTTAAACCCTCACAGTGACCAAAATTGCCATTTTTACAGAGTTTTGCTTACTTAAAAGCTTCAATTTTGACCCGTTTCAGGCACAGAAATGACTTTAAACACACTTATTTTAGTTGAAAAAGTCATAATTCACATCCAACAGTCATTTAGAGTCAAAAGATTAAATGTTAAAATTTCATCATTATAGACCATTTTGGGAACGTTCGACATGTCCGGAGTCATCGTTTTTCATCCGAAAATTGATTTTTTGGACTGTACCAAAAATGATTCAAAATGTCAATTGGATCGTGCCTCATGTTGAATAACCACTTTTTAAACCCTCACAGTGACCAAAATGTCCATTTTTACAGAGTTTTGCTTACTCAAAAGGTTCAATTTTGACCCGTTTCAGTCACAGAAATGACTTTAAACACACTTATTTTAGTTGAAAAAGTCATAATTCACATCCAACAGTCATTTAGAGTCAAAAGATTAAATGTTAAAATTTTAATATTATAGACCATTTTGGGAACGTTCGACATGTCCGGAGTCATCGTTTTTCATCTGAAAATTGATTTTTTGGACTGTACCAAAAATGATTCAAAATGTCAATTGGATCGTGCCTCATGTTGAATAACCACTTTTTAAACCCTCACAGTGACCAAAATTGCCATTTTTTCAGAGTTTTGCTTACTCAAAAGCTTCAATTTTGACCCGTTTCAGGCACAGAAATGACTTTAAACACACTTATTTTAGTTGAAAAAGTCATAATTCACATCCAACAGTCATTTAGAGTCAAAAGATTAAATGTTAAAATTTCATCATTATAGACCATTTTGGGAACGTTCGACATGTCCGGAGTCATCGTTTTTCATCCGAAAATTGATTTTTTGGACTGTACCAAAAATGATTCAAAATGTCAATTGGATCGTGCCTCATGTTGAATAACCACTTTTTAAACCCTCACAGTGACCAAAATTGCCATTTTTACAGAGTTTTGCTTACTCAAAAGCTTCAATTTTGACCCGTTTCAGGCACAGAAATGACTTTAAACACACTTATTTTAGTTGAAAAAGTCATAATTCACATCCAACAGTCATTTAGAGTCAAAAGATTAAATGTTAAAATTTCATCATTATAGACCATTTTGGGAACGTTCGACATGTCCGGAGTCATCGTTTTTCATCCGAAAATTGATTTTTTTGGACTGTACCAAAAATGATTCAAAATGTCAATTGGATCGTGCCTCATGTTGAATAACCACTTTTTAAACCCTCACAGTGACCAAAATGGCAATTTTTACAGAGTTTTGCTTACTCAAAAGCTTCAATTTTGACCCGTTTCAGTTACAGAAATGACTTTAAACACACTTATTTTAGTTGAAAAAGTCATAATTCACATCCAACAGTCATTTAGAGTCAAAAGATTAAATGTTAAAATTTCATCATTATAGACCATTTTGGGAACGTTCGACATGTCCGGAGTCATCGTTTTTCATCCGAAAATTGATTTTTTGGACTGTACCAAAAATGATTCAAAATGTCAATTGGATCGTGCCTCATGTTGAATAACCACTTTTTAAACCCTCACAGTGACCAAAATTGCCATTTTTACAGAGTTTTGCTTACTCAAAAGCTTCAATTTTGACCCGTTTCAGGCACAGAAATGACTTTAAACACACTTATTTTAGTTGAAAAAGTCATAATTCACATCCAACAGTCATTTAGAGTCAAAAGATTAAATGTTAAAATTTCATCATTATAGACCATTTTGGGAATGTTCGACATGTCCGGAGTCATCGTTTTTCATCCGAAAATTGATTTTTTGGACTGTACCAAAAATGATTCAAAATGTCAATTGGATCGTGCCTCATGTTGAATAACCACTGTTTAAACCCTCACAGTGACCAAAATTGCCATTTTTACAGAGTTTTGCTTACTTAAAAGCTTCAATTTTGACCCGTTTCAGGCACAGAAATGACTTTAAACACACTTATTTTAGTTGAAAAAGTCATAATTCACATCCAACAGTCATTTAGAGTCAAAAGATTAAATGTTAAAATTTCATCATTATAGACCATTTTGGGAACGTTTGACATGTCCGGAGTCATCGTTTTTCATCCAAAAATTGATTTTTTGGACTGTACCAAAAATGATTCAAAATGTCAATTGGATCGTGCCTCATGTTGAATAACCACTTTTTAAACCCTCACAGTGACCAAAATGTCCATTTTTACAGAGTTTTGCTTACTCAAAAGGTTCAATTTTGACCCGTTTCAGTCACAGAAATGACTTTAAACACACTTATTTTAGTTGAAAAAGTCATAATTCACATCCAACAGTCATTTAGAGTCAAAAGATTAAATGTTAAAATTTCAATATTATAGACCATTTTGGGAACGTTCGACATGTCCGGAGTCATCGTTTTTCATCCGAAAATTGATTTTTTGGACTGTACCAAAAATGATTCAAAATGTCAATTGGATCGTGCCTCATGTTGAATAACCACTTTTTAAACCCTCAAAGTGACCAAAATGGCCATTTTACAGAGTTTTGCTAACTCAAAAGCTTCAATTTTGACCCGTTTCAGTCACAGAAATGACTTTAAACACACTTATTTTAGTTGAAATTGTCATAATTCACATCCAACAGTCATTTAGAGTCAAAAGATTAAATGTTAAAATTTCATCATTATAGACCATTTTGGGAACGTTCGACATGTCCGGAGTCATCGTTTTTCATCCGAAAATTGATTTTTTGGGCTGTACCAAAAATTATTCAAAATGTCAATTGGATCGTGCCTCATGTTGAATAACCACTTTTTAAACCCTCAAAGTGACCAAAATGGCAATTTTTCCAGAGTTTTGCTTACTCAAAAGCTTCAATTTTGAACCGTTTCAGGCACAGAAATTACTTTAAACACACTTATTTTAGTTGAAAAAGTCATAATTCACATCCAGCAGTCATTTAGAGTCAAAAGATTAAATGTTAAAATTTCATCATTATAGACCATTTTGGGAACGTTCGACATGTCCGGAGTCATCGTTTTTCATCCGAAAATTGATTTTTTGGACTGTACCAAAAATGATTCAAAATGTCAATTGGATCGTGCCTCATGTTGAATAACCACTTTTTAAACCCTCACAGTGACCAAAATGGCAATTTTTACAGAGTTTTGCTTACTCAAAAGCTTCAATTTTGACCCGTTTCAGGCACAGAAATGACTTTAAACACACTTATTTTAGTTGAAAAAGTCATAATTCACATTCATCAGTCATTTAGAGTCAAAAGATTAAATTTTAAAATTTCATCATTATAGACCCTTTTGGGAACGTTCGACATGTCCGGAGTCATCGTTTTTCATCCGAAAATTGATTTTTTGGACTGTACCAAAAATGATTCAAAATGTCAATTGGATCGTGCCTCATGTTGAATAACCACTTTTTAAACCTTCACAGTGACCAAAATGGCAATTTTTACAGAGTTTTGCTTACTCAAAAGCTTCAATTTTGACCCGTTTCAGGCACAGAAATGACTTTAAACACACTTATTTTAGTTGAAAAAGTCATAATTCACATCCAACAGTCATTTAGAGTCAAAAGATTAAATGTTAAAATTTCATCATTATAGACCATTTTGGGAATGTTCGACATGTCCGGAGTCATCGTTTTTCATCCGAAAATTGATTTTTTGGACTGTACCAAAAATGATTCAAAATGTCAATTGGATCGTGCCTCATGTTGAATAACCACTTTTTAAACCCTCACAGTGACCAAAATGTCCATTTTTACAGAGTTTTGCTTACTCAAAAGCTTCAATTTTGACCCGTTTCAGTCACAGAAATGACTTTAAACACACTTATTTTAGTTGAAAAAGTCATAATTCACATCCAACAGTCATTTAGAGTCAAAAGATTAAATGTTAAAATTTCAATATTATAGACCATTTTGGGAACGTTCGACATGTCCGGAGTCATCGTTTTTCATCCGAAAATTGATTTTTTGGACTGTACCAAAAATGATTCAAAATGTCAATTGGATCGTGCCTCATGTTGAATAACCACTTTTTAAACCCTCAAAGTGACCAAAATGGCCATTTTACAGAGTTTTGCTTACTCAAAAGGTTCAATTTTGACCCGTTTCAGTCACAGAAATGACTTTAAACACACTTATTTTAGTTGAAAAAGTCATAATTCACATCCAACAGTCATTTAGAGTCAAAAGATTAAATGTTAAAATTTCAATATTATAGACCATTTTGGGAACGTTGGACATGTCCGGAGTCATCGTTTTTCATCTGAAAATTGATTTTTTGGACTGTACCAAAAATGATTCAAAATGTCAATTGGATCGTGCCTCATGTTGAATAACCACTTTTTAAACCCTCACAGTGACCAAAATTGCCATTTTTTCAGAGTTTTGCTTACTCAAAAGCTTCAATTTTGACCCGTTTCAGGCACAGAAATGACTTTAAACACACTTATTTTAGTTGAAAAAGTCATAATTCACATCCAACAGTCATTTAGAGTCAAAAGATTAAATGTTAAAATTTCATCATTATAGACCATTTTGGGAACGTTCGACATGTCCGGAGTCATCGTTTTTCATCCGAAAATTGATTTTTTGGACTGTACCAAAAATGATTCAAAATGTCAATTGGATCGTGCCTCATGTTGAATAACCACTTTTTAAACCCTCACAGTGACCAAAATTGCCATTTTTACAGAGTTTTGCTTACTCAAAAGCTTCAATTTTGACCCGTTTCAGGCACAGAAATGACTTTAAACACACTTATTTTAGTTGAAAAAGTCATAATTCACATCCAACAGTCATTTAGAGTCAAAAGATTAAATGTTAAAATTTCATCATTATAGACCATTTTGGGAACGTTCGACATGTCCGGAGTCATCGTTTTTCATCCGAAAATTGATTTTTTGGACTGTACCAAAAATGATTCAAAATGTCAATTGGATCGTGCCTCATGTTGAATAACCACTTTTTAAACCCTCACAGTGACCAAAATGGCAATTTTTACAGAGTTTTGCTTACTCAAAAGCTTCAATTTTGACCCGTTTCAGGCACAGAAATGACTTTAAACACACTTATTTTAGTTGAAAAAGTCATAATTCACATCCAACAGTCATTTAGAGTCAAAAGATTAAATGTTAAAATTTCATCATTATAGACCATTTTGGGAACGTTCGACATGTCCGGAGTCATCGTTTTTCATCCGAAAATTGATTTTTTTGGACTGTACCAAAAATGATTCAAAATGTCAATTGGATCGTGCCTCATGTTGAATAACCACTTTTTAAACCCTCACAGTGACCAAAATGGCAATTTTTACAGAGTTTTGCTTACTCAAAAGCTTCAATTTTGACCCGTTTCAGTTACAGAAATGACTTTAAACACACTTATTTTAGTTGAAAAAGTCATAATTCACATCCAACAGTCATTTAGAGTCAAAAGATTAAATGTTAAAATTTCATCATTATAGACCATTTTGGGAACGTTCGACATGTCCGGAGTCATCGTTTTTCATCCGAAAATTGATTTTTTGGACTGTACCAAAAATGATTCAAAATGTCAATTGGATCGTGCCTCATGTTGAATAACCACTTTTTAAACCCTCACAGTGACCAAAATTGCCATTTTTACAGAGTTTTGCTTACTCAAAAGCTTCAATTTTGACCCGTTTCAGGCACAGAAATGACTTTAAACACACTTATTTTAGTTGAAAAAGTCATAATTCACATCCAACAGTCATTTAGAGTCAAAAGATTAAATGTTAAAATTTCATCATTATAGACCATTTTGGGAATGTTCGACATGTCCGGAGTCATCGTTTTTCATCCGAAAATTGATTTTTTGGACTGTACCAAAAATGATTCAAAATGTCAATTGGATCGTGCCTCATGTTGAATAACCACTGTTTAAACCCTCACAGTGACCAAAATTGCCATTTTTACAGAGTTTTGCTTACTTAAAAGCTTCAATTTTGACCCGTTTCAGGCACAGAAATGACTTTAAACACACTTATTTTAGTTGAAAAAGTCATAATTCACATCCAACAGTCATTTAGAGTCAAAAGATTAAATGTTAAAATTTCATCATTATAGACCATTTTGGGAACGTTCGACATGTCCGGAGTCATCGTTTTTCATCCAAAAATTGATTTTTTGGACTGTACCAAAAATGATTCAAAATGTCAATTGGATCGTGCCTCATGTTGAATAACCACTTTTTAAACCCTCACAGTGACCAAAATGTCCATTTTTACAGAGTTTTGCTTACTCAAAAGGTTCAATTTTGACCCGTTTCAGTCACAGAAATGACTTTAAACACACTTATTTTAGTTGAAAAAGTCATAATTCACATCCAACAGTCATTTAGAGTCAAAAGATTAAATGTTAAAATTTCAATATTATAGACCATTTTGGGAACGTTCGACATGTCCGGAGTCATCGTTTTTCATCCGAAAATTGATTTTTTGGACTGTACCAAAAATGATTCAAAATGTCAATTGGATCGTGCCTCATGTTGAATAACCACTTTTTAAACCCTCAAAGTGACCAAAATGGCCATTTTACAGAGTTTTGCTAACTCAAAAGCTTCAATTTTGACCCGTTTCAGTCACAGAAATGACTTTAAACACACTTATTTTAGTTGAAATTGTCATAATTCACATCCAACAGTCATTTAGAGTCAAAAGATTAAATGTTAAAATTTCATCATTATAGACCATTTTGGGAACGTTCGACATGTCCGGAGTCATCGTTTTTCATCCGAAAATTGATTTTTTGGGCTGTACCAAAAATTATTCAAAATGTCAATTGGATCGTGCCTCATGTTGAATAACCACTTTTTAAACCCTCAAAGTGACCAAAATGGCAATTTTTCCAGAGTTTTGCTTACTCAAAAGCTTCAATTTTGAACCGTTTCAGGCACAGAAATTACTTTAAACACACTTATTTTAGTTGAAAAAGTCATAATTCACATCCAGCAGTCATTTAGAGTCAAAAGATTAAATGTTAAAATTTCATCATTATAGACCATTTTGGGAACGTTCGACATGTCCGGAGTCATCGTTTTTCATCCGAAAATTGATTTTTTGGACTGTACCAAAAATGATTCAAAATGTCAATTGGATCGTGCCTCATGTTGAATAACCACTTTTTAAACCCTCACAGTGACCAAAATTGCCATTTTTACAGAGTTTTGCTTACTCAAAAGCTTCAATTTTGACCCGTTTCAGGCACAGAAATGACTTTAAACACACTTATTTTAGTTGAAAAAGTCATAATTCACATTCATCAGTCATTTAGAGTCAAAAGATTAAATTTTAAAATTTCATCATTATAGACCCTTTTGGGAACGTTCGACATGTCCGGAGTCATCGTTTTTCATCCGAAAATTGATTTTTTGGACTGTACCAAAAATGATTCAAAATGTCAATTGGATCGTGCCTCATGTTGAATAACCACTTTTTAAACCCTCACAGTGACCAAAATGGCAATTTTTACAGAGTTTTGCTTACTCAAAAGCTTCAATTTTGACCCGTTTCAGGCACAGAAATGACTTTAAACACACTTATTTTAGTTGAAAAAGTCATAATTCACATCCAACAGTCATTTAGAGTCAAAAGATTAAATGTTAAAATTTCATCATTATAGACCATTTTGGGAATGTTCGACATGTCCGGAGTCATCGTTTTTCATCCGAAAATTGATTTTTTGGACTGTACCAAAAATGATTCAAAATGTCAATTGGATCGTGCCTCATGTTGAATAACCACTTTTTAAACCCTCACAGTGACCAAAATGTCCATTTTTACAGAGTTTTGCTTACTCAAAAGCTTCAATTTTGACCCGTTTCAGTCACAGAAATGACTTTAAACACACTTATTTTAGTTGAAAAAGTCATAATTCACATCCAACAGTCATTTAGAGTCAAAAGATTAAATGTTAAAATTTCAATATTATAGACCATTTTGGGAACGTTCGACATGTCCGGAGTCATCGTTTTTCATCCGAAAATTGATTTTTTGGACTGTACCAAAAATGATTCAAAATGTCAATTGGATCGTGCCTCATGTTGAATAACCACTTTTTAAACCCTCAAAGTGACCAAAATGGCCATTTTACAGAGTTTTGCTTACTCAAAAGGTTCAATTTTGACCCGTTTCAGTCACAGAAATGACTTTAAACACACTTATTTTAGTTGAAAAAGTCATAATTCACATCCAACAGTCATTTAGAGTCAAAAGATTAAATGTTAAAATTTCAATATTATAGACCATTTTGGGAACGTTCGACATGTCCGGAGTCATCGTTTTTCATCCGAAAATTGATTTTTTGGACTGTACCAAAAATGATTCAAAATGTCAATTGGATCGTGCCTCATGTTGAATAACCACTTTTTAAACCCTCAAAGTGACCAAAATGGCCATTTTACAGAGTTTTGCTAACTCAAAAGCTTCAATTTTGACCCGTTTCAGTCACAGAAATGACTTTAAACACACTTATTTTAGTTGAAATTGTCATAATTCACATCCAACAGTCATTTAGAGTCAAAAGATTAAATGTTAAAATTTCATCATTATAGACCATTTTGGGAACGTTCGACATGTCCGGAGTCATCGTTTTTCATCCGAAAATTGATTTTTTGGGCTGTACCAAAAATTATTCAAAATGTCAATTGGATCGTGCCTCATGTTGAATAACCACTTTTTAAACCCTCAAAGTGACCAAAATGGCAATTTTTCCAGAGTTTTGCTTACTCAAAAGCTTCAATTTTGACCCGTTTCAGGCACAGAAATGACTTTAAACACACTTATTTTAGTTGAAAAAGTCATAATTCACATCCAACAGTCATTTAGAGTCAAAAGATTAAATGTTAAAATTTCATCATTATAGACCATTTTGGGAATGTTCGACATGTCCGGAGTCATCGTTTTTCATCCGAAAATTGATTTTTTGGACTGTACCAAAAATGATTCAAAATGTCAATTGGATCGTGCCTCATGTTGAATAACCACTGTTTAAACCCTCACAGTGACCAAAATTGCCATTTTTACAGAGTTTTGCTTACTTAAAAGCTTCAATTTTGACCCGTTTCAGGCACAGAAATGACTTTAAACACACTTATTTTAGTTGAAAAAGTCATAATTCACATCCAACAGTCATTTAGAGTCAAAAGATTAAATGTTAAAATTTCATCATTATAGACCATTTTGGGAACGTTCGACATGTCCGGAGTCATCGTTTTTCATCCGAAAATTGATTTTTTGGACTGTACCAAAAATGATTCAAAATGTCAATTGGATCGTGCCTCATGTTGAATAACCACTTTTTAAACCCTCACAGTGACCAAAATGTCCATTTTTACAGAGTTTTGCTTACTCAAAAGGTTCAATTTTGACCCGTTTCAGTCACAGAAATGACTTTAAACACACTTATTTTAGTTGAAAAAGTCATAATTCACATCCAACAGTCATTTAGAGTCAAAAGATTAAATGTTAAAATTTCAATATTATAGACCATTTTGGGAACGTTCGACATGTCCGGAGTCATCGTTTTTCATCCGAAAATTGATTTTTTGGACTGTACCAAAAATGATTCAAAATGTCAATTGGATCGTGCCTCATGTTGAATAACCACTTTTTAAACCCTCAAAGTGACCAAAATGGCCATTTTACAGAGTTTTGCTAACTCAAAAGCTTCAATTTTGACCCGTTTCAGTCACAGAAATGACTTTAAACACACTTATTTTAGTTGAAATTGTCATAATTCACATCCAACAGTCATTTAGAGTCAAAAGATTAAATGTTAAAATTTCATCATTATAGACCATTTTGGGAACGTTCGACATGTCCGGAGTCATCGTTTTTCATCCGAAAATTGATTTTTTGGGCTGTACCAAAAATTATTCAAAATGTCAATTGGATCGTGCCTCATGTTGAATAACCACTTTTTAAACCCTCAAAGTGACCAAAATGGCAATTTTTCCAGAGTTTTGCTTACTCAAAAGCTTCAATTTTGACCCGTTTCAGGCACAGAAATTACTTTAAACACACTTATTTTAGTTGAAAAAGTCATAATTCACATCCAGCAGTCATTTAGAGTCAAAAGATTAAATGTTAAAATTTCATCATTATAGACCATTTTGGGAACGTTCGACATGTCCGGAGTCATCGTTTTTCATCCGAAAATTGATTTTTTGGACTGTACCAAAAATGATTCCAAATGTCAATTGGATCGTGCCTCATGTTGAATAACCCCTTTTTAAACCCTCACAGTGACCAAAATGGCAATTTTTACAGAGTTTTGCTTACTCAAAAGCTTCAATTTTGACCCGTTTCAGGCACAGAAATGACTTTAAACACACTTATTTTAGTTGAAAAAGTCATAATTCACATCCAACAGTCATTTAGAGTCAAAAGATTAAATGTTAAAATTTCATCATTATAGACCATTTTGGGAATGTTCGACATGTCCGGAGTCATCGTTTTTCATCCGAAAATTGATTTTTTGGACTGTACCAAAAATGATTCAAAATGTCAATTGGATCGTGCCTCATGTTGAATAACCACTTGTTAAACCCTCACAGTGACCAAAATGTCCATTTTTACAGAGTTTTGCTTACTCAAAAGCTTCAATTTTGACCCGTTTCAGGCACAGAAATGACTTTAAACACACTTATTTTAGTTGAAAAAGTCATAATTCACATCCAACAGTCATTTAGAGTCAAAAGATTAAATGTTAAAATTTCATCATTATAGACCATTTTGGGAATGTTCGACATGTCCGGAGTCATCGTTTTTCATCCGAAAATTGATTTTTTGGACTGTACCAAAAATGATTCAAAATGTCAATTGGATCGTGCCTCATGTTGAATAACCACTGTTTAAACCCTCACAGTGACCAAAATTGCCATTTTTACAGAGTTTTGCTTACTTAAAAGCTTCAATTTTGACCCGTTTCAGGCACAGAAATGACTTTAAACACACTTATTTTAGTTGAAAAAGTCATAATTCACATCCAACAGTCATTTAGAGTCAAAAGATTAAATGTTAAAATTTCATCATTATAGACCATTTTGGGAACGTTCGACATGTCCGGAGTCATCGTTTTTCATCCGAAAATTGATTTTTTGGACTGTACCAAAAATGATTCAAAATGTCAATTGGATCGTGCCTCATGTTGAATAACCACTTTTTAAACCCTCACAGTGACCAAAATGTCCATTTTTACAGAGTTTTGCTTACTCAAAAGGTTCAATTTTGACCCGTTTCAGTCACAGAAATGACTTTAAACACACTTATTTTAGTTGAAAAAGTCATAATTCACATCCAACAGTCATTTAGAGTCAAAAGATTAAATGTTAAAATTTTAATATTATAGACCATTTTGGGAACGTTCGACATGTCCGGAGTCATCGTTTTTCATCTGAAAATTGATTTTTTGGACTGTACCAAAAATGATTCAAAATGTCAATTGGATCGTGCCTCATGTTGAATAACCACTTTTTAAACCCTCACAGTGACCAAAATTGCCATTTTTTCAGAGTTTTGCTTACTCAAAAGCTTCAATTTTGACCCGTTTCAGGCACAGAAATGACTTTAAACACACTTATTTTAGTTGAAAAAGTCATAATTCACATCCAACAGTCATTTAGAGTCAAAAGATTAAATGTTAAAATTTCATCATTATAGACCATTTTGGGAACGTTCGACATGTCCGGAGTCATCGTTTTTCATCCGAAAATTGATTTTTTGGACTGTACCAAAAATGATTCAAAATGTCAATTGGATCGTGCCTCATGTTGAATAACCACTTTTTAAACCCTCACAGTGACCAAAATTGCCATTTTTACAGAGTTTTGCTTACTCAAAAGCTTCAATTTTGACCCGTTTCAGGCACAGAAATGACTTTAAACACACTTATTTTAGTTGAAAAAGTCATAATTCACATCCAACAGTCATTTAGAGTCAAAAGATTAAATGTTAAAATTTCATCATTATAGACCATTTTGGGAACGTTCGACATGTCCGGAGTCATCATTTTTCATCCGAAAATTGATTTTTTGGACTGTACCAAAAATGATTCAAAATGTCAATTGGATCGTGCCTCATGTTGAATAACCACTTTTTAAACCCTCACAGTGACCAAAATGGCAATTTTTACAGAGTTTTGCTTACTCAAAAGCTTCAATTTTGACCCGTTTCAGGCACAGAAATGACTTTAAACACACTTATTTTAGTTGAAAAAGTCATAATTCACATCCAACAGTCATTTAGAGTCAAAAGATTAAATGTTAAAATTTCATCATTATAGACCATTTTGGGAACGTTCGACATGTCCGGAGTCATCGTTTTTCATCCGAAAATTGATTTTTTGGACTGTACCAAAAATGATTCAAAATGTCAATTGGATCGTGCCTCATGTTGAATAACCACTTTTTAAACCCTCACAGTGACCAAAATGGCAATTTTTACAGAGTTTTGCTTACTCAAAAGCTTCAATTTTGACCCGTTTCAGTTACAGAAATGACTTTAAACACACTTATTTTAGTTGAAAAAGTCATAATTCACATCCAACAGTCATTTAGAGTCAAAAGATTAAATGTTAAAATTTCATCATTATAGACCATTTTGGGAACGTTCGACATGTCCGGAGTCATCGTTTTTCATCCGAAAATTGATTTTTTGGACTGTACCAAAAATGATTCAAAATGTCAATTGGATCGTGCCTCATGTTGAATAACCACTTTTTAAACCCTCACAGTGACCAAAATTGCCATTTTTACAGAGTTTTGCTTACTCAAAAGCTTCAATTTTGACCCGTTTCAGGCACAGAAATGACTTTAAACACACTTATTTTAGTTGAAAAAGTCATAATTCACATCCAACAGTCATTTAGAGTCAAAAGATTAAATGTTAAAATTTCATCATTATAGACCATTTTGGGAATGTTCGACATGTCCGGAGTCATCGTTTTTCATCCGAAAATTGATTTTTTGGACTGTACCAAAAATGATTCAAAATGTCAATTGGATCGTGCCTCATGTTGAATAACCACTGTTTAAACCCTCACAGTGACCAAAATTGCCATTTTTACAGAGTTTTGCTTACTTAAAAGCTTCAATTTTGACCCGTTTCAGGCACAGAAATGACTTTAAACACACTTATTTTAGTTGAAAAAGTCATAATTCACATCCAACAGTCATTTAGAGTCAAAAGATTAAATGTTAAAATTTCATCATTATAGACCATTTTGGGAACGTTTGACATGTCCGGAGTCATCGTTTTTCATCCAAAAATTGATTTTTTGGACTGTACCAAAAATGATTCAAAATGTCAATTGGATCGTGCCTCATGTTGAATAACCACTTTTTAAACCCTCACAGTGACCAAAATGTCCATTTTTACAGAGTTTTGCTTACTCAAAAGGTTCAATTTTGACCCGTTTCAGTCACAGAAATGACTTTAAACACACTTATTTTAGTTGAAAAAGTCATAATTCACATCCAACAGTCATTTAGAGTCAAAAGATTAAATGTTAAAATTTCAATATTATAGACCATTTTGGGAACGTTCGACATGTCCGGAGTCATCGTTTTTCATCCGAAAATTGATTTTTTGGACTGTACCAAAAATGATTCAAAATGTCAATTGGATCGTGCCTCATGTTGAATAACCACTTTTTAAACCCTCAAAGTGACCAAAATGGCCATTTTACAGAGTTTTGCTAACTCAAAAGCTTCAATTTTGACCCGTTTCAGTCACAGAAATGACTTTAAACACACTTATTTTAGTTGAAATTGTCATAATTCACATCCAACAGTCATTTAGAGTCAAAAGATTAAATGTTAAAATTTCATCATTATAGACCATTTTGGGAACGTTCGACATGTCCGGAGTCATCGTTTTTCATCCGAAAATTGATTTTTTGGGCTGTACCAAAAATTATTCAAAATGTCAATTGGATCGTGCCTCATGTTGAATAACCACTTTTTAAACCCTCAAAGTGACCAAAATGGCAATTTTTCCAGAGTTTTGCTTACTCAAAAGCTTCAATTTTGAACCGTTTCAGGCACAGAAATTACTTTAAACACACTTATTTTAGTTGAAAAAGTCATAATTCACATCCAGCAGTCATTTAGAGTCAAAAGATTAAATGTTAAAATTTCATCATTATAGACCATTTTGGGAACGTTCGACATGTCCGGAGTCATCGTTTTTCATCCGAAAATTGATTTTTTGGACTGTACCAAAAATGATTCAAAATGTCAATTGGATCGTGCCTCATGTTGAATAACCACTTTTTAAACCCTCACAGTGACCAAAATGGCAATTTTTACAGAGTTTTGCTTACTCAAAAGCTTCAATTTTGACCCGTTTCAGGCACAGAAATGACTTTAAACACACTTATTTTAGTTGAAAAAGTCATAATTCACATTCATCAGTCATTTAGAGTCAAAAGATTAAATTTTAAAAATTCATCATTATAGACCCTTTTGGGAACGTTCGACATGTCCGGAGTCATCGTTTTTCATCCGAAAATTGATTTTTTGGACTGTACCAAAAATGATTCAAAATGTCAATTGGATCGTGCCTCATGTTGAATAACCACTTTTTAAACCCTCACAGTGACCAAAATGGCAATTTTTACAGAGTTTTGCTTACTCAAAAGCTTCAATTTTGACCCGTTTCAGGCACAGAAATGACTTTAAACACACTTATTTTAGTTGAAAAAGTCATAATTCACATCCAACAGTCATTTAGAGTCAAAAGATTAAATGTTAAAATTTCATCATTATAGACCATTTTGGGAACGTTCGACATGTCCGGAGTCATCGTTTTTCATCCGAAAATTGATTTTTTGGACTGTACCAAAAATGATTCAAAATGTCAATTGGATCGTGCCTCATGTTGAATAACCACTTTTTAAACCCTCAAAGTGACCAAAATGGCCATTTTACAGAGTTTTGCTTACTCAAAAGGTTCAATTTTGACCCGTTTCAGTCACAGAAATGACTTTAAACACACTTATTTTAGTTGAAAAAGTCATAATTCACATCCAACAGTCATTTAGAGTCAAAAGATTAAATGTTAAAATTTCAATATTATAGACCATTTTGGGAACGTTCGACATGTCCGGAGTCATCGTTTTTCATCTGAAAATTGATTTTTTGGACTGTACCAAAAATGATTCAAAATGTCAATTGGATCGTGCCTCATGTTGAATAACCACTTTTTAAACCCTCACAGTGACCAAAATTGCCATTTTTTCAGAGTTTTGCTTACTCAAAAGCTTCAATTTTGACCCGTTTCAGGCACAGAAATGACTTTAAACACACTTATTTTAGTTGAAAAAGTCATAATTCACATCCAACAGTCATTTAGAGTCAAAAGATTAAATGTTAAAATTTCATCATTATAGACCATTTTGGGAACGTTCGACATGTCCGGAGTCATCGTTTTTCATCCGAAAATTGATTTTTTGGACTGTACCAAAAATGATTCAAAATGTCAATTGGATCGTGCCTCATGTTGAATAACCACTTTTTAAACCCTCACAGTGACCAAAATTGCCATTTTTACAGAGTTTTGCTTACTCAAAAGCTTCAATTTTGACCCGTTTCAGGCACAGAAATGACTTTAAACACACTTATTTTAGTTGAAAAAGTCATAATTCACATCCAACAGTCATTTAGAGTCAAAAGATTAAATGTTAAAATTTCATCATTATAGACCATTTTGGGAACGTTCGACATGTCCGGAGTCATCGTTTTTCATCCGAAAATTGATTTTTTGGACTGTACCAAAAATGATTCAAAATGTCAATTGGATCGTGCCTCATGTTGAATAACCACTTTTTAAACCCTCACAGTGACCAAAATGGCAATTTTTACAGAGTTTTGCTTACTCAAAAGCTTCAATTTTGACCCGTTTCAGGCACAGAAATGACTTTAAACACACTTATTTTAGTTGAAAAAGTCATAATTCACATCCAACAGTCATTTAGAGTCAAAAGATTAAATGTTAAAATTTCATCATTATAGACCATTTTGGGAACGTTCGACATGTCCGGAGTCATCGTTTTTCATCCGAAAATTGATTTTTTTGGACTGTACCAAAAATGATTCAAAATGTCAATTGGATCGTGCCTCATGTTGAATAACCACTTTTTAAACCCTCACAGTGACCAAAATGGCAATTTTTACAGAGTTTTGCTTACTCAAAAGCTTCAATTTTGACCCGTTTCAGTTACAGAAATGACTTTAAACACACTTATTTTAGTTGAAAAAGTCATAATTCACATCCAACAGTCATTTAGAGTCAAAAGATTAAATGTTAAAATTTCATCATTATAGACCATTTTGGGAACGTTCGACATGTCCGGAGTCATCGTTTTTCATCCGAAAATTGATTTTTTGGACTGTACCAAAAATGATTCAAAATGTCAATTGGATCGTGCCTCATGTTGAATAACCACTTTTTAAACCCTCACAGTGACCAAAATTGCCATTTTTACAGAGTTTTGCTTACTCAAAAGCTTCAATTTTGACCCGTTTCAGGCACAGAAATGACTTTAAACACACTTATTTTAGTTGAAAAAGTCATAATTCACATCCAACAGTCATTTAGAGTCAAAAGATTAAATGTTAAAATTTCATCATTATAGACCATTTTGGGAATGTTCGACATGTCCGGAGTCATCGTTTTTCATCCGAAAATTGATTTTTTGGACTGTACCAAAAATGATTCAAAATGTCAATTGGATCGTGCCTCATGTTGAATAACCACTGTTTAAACCCTCACAGTGACCAAAATTGCCATTTTTACAGAGTTTTGCTTACTTAAAAGCTTCAATTTTGACCCGTTTCAGGCACAGAAATGACTTTAAACACACTTATTTTAGTTGAAAAAGTCATAATTCACATCCAACAGTCATTTAGAGTCAAAAGATTAAATGTTAAAATTTCATCATTATAGACCATTTTGGGAACGTTCGACATGTCCGGAGTCATCGTTTTTCATCCAAAAATTGATTTTTTGGACTGTACCAAAAATGATTCAAAATGTCAATTGGATCGTGCCTCATGTTGAATAACCACTTTTTAAACCCTCACAGTGACCAAAATGTCCATTTTTACAGAGTTTTGCTTACTCAAAAGGTTCAATTTTGACCCGTTTCAGTCACAGAAATGACTTTAAACACACTTATTTTAGTTGAAAAAGTCATAATTCACATCCAACAGTCATTTAGAGTCAAAAGATTAAATGTTAAAATTTCAATATTATAGACCATTTTGGGAACGTTCGACATGTCCGGAGTCATCGTTTTTCATCCGAAAATTGATTTTTTGGACTGTACCAAAAATGATTCAAAATGTCAATTGGATCGTGCCTCATGTTGAATAACCACTTTTTAAACCCTCAAAGTGACCAAAATGGCCATTTTACAGAGTTTTGCTAACTCAAAAGCTTCAATTTTGACCCGTTTCAGTCACAGAAATGACTTTAAACACACTTATTTTAGTTGAAATTGTCATAATTCACATCCAACAGTCATTTAGAGTCAAAAGATTAAATGTTAAAATTTCATCATTATAGACCATTTTGGGAACGTTCGACATGTCCGGAGTCATCGTTTTTCATCCGAAAATTGATTTTTTGGGCTGTACCAAAAATTATTCAAAATGTCAATTGGATCGTGCCTCATGTTGAATAACCACTTTTTAAACCCTCAAAGTGACCAAAATGGCAATTTTTCCAGAGTTTTGCTTACTCAAAAGCTTCAATTTTGAACCGTTTCAGGCACAGAAATTACTTTAAACACACTTATTTTAGTTGAAAAAGTCATAATTCACATCCAGCAGTCATTTAGAGTCAAAAGATTAAATGTTAAAATTTCATCATTATAGACCATTTTGGGAACGTTCGACATGTCCGGAGTCATCGTTTTTCATCCGAAAATTGATTTTTTGGACTGTACCAAAAATGATTCAAAATGTCAATTGGATCGTGCCTCATGTTGAATAACCACTTTTTAAACCCTCACAGTGACCAAAATGGCAATTTTTACAGAGTTTTGCTTACTCAAAAGCTTCAATTTTGACCCGTTTCAGGCACAGAAATGACTTTAAACACACTTATTTTAGTTGAAAAAGTCATAATTCACATTCATCAGTCATTTAGAGTCAAAAGATTAAATTTTAAAATTTCATCATTATAGACCCTTTTGGGAACGTTCGACATGTCCGGAGTCATCGTTTTTCATCCGAAAATTGATTTTTTGGACTGTACCAAAAATGATTCAAAATGTCAATTGGATCGTGCCTCATGTTGAATAACCACTTTTTAAACCCTCACAGTGACCAAAATGGCAATTTTTACAGAGTTTTGCTTACTCAAAAGCTTCAATTTTGACCCGTTTCAGGCACAGAAATGACTTTAAACACACTTATTTTAGTTGAAAAAGTCATAATTCACATCCAACAGTCATTTAGAGTCAAAAGATTAAATGTTAAAATTTCATCATTATAGACCATTTTGGGAATGTTCGACATGTCCGGAGTCATCGTTTTTCATCCGAAAATTGATTTTTTGGACTGTACCAAAAATGATTCAAAATGTCAATTGGATCGTGCCTCATGTTGAATAACCACTTTTTAAACCCTCACAGTGACCAAAATGTCCATTTTTACAGAGTTTTGCTTACTCAAAAGCTTCAATTTTGACCCGTTTCAGTCACAGAAATGACTTTAAACACACTTATTTTAGTTGAAAAAGTCATAATTCACATCCAACAGTCATTTAGAGTCAAAAGATTAAATGTTAAAATTTCAATATTATAGACCATTTTGGGAACGTTCGACATGTCCGGAGTCATCGTTTTTCATCCGAAAATTGATTTTTTGGACTGTACCAAAAATGATTCAAAATGTCAATTGGATCGTGCCTCATGTTGAATAACCACTTTTTAAACCCTCAAAGTGACCAAAATGGCCATTTTACAGAGTTTTGCTTACTCAAAAGGTTCAATTTTGACCCGTTTCAGTCACAGAAATGACTTTAAACACACTTATTTTAGTTGAAAAAGTCATAATTCACATCCAACAGTCATTTAGAGTCAAAAGATTAAATGTTAAAATTTCAATATTATAGACCATTTTGGGAACGTTCGACATGTCCGGAGTCATCGTTTTTCATCCGAAAATTGATTTTTTGGACTGTACCAAAAATGATTCAAAATGTCAATTGGATCGTGCCTCATGTTGAATAACCACTTTTTAAACCCTCAAAGTGACCAAAATGGCCATTTTACAGAGTTTTGCTAACTCAAAAGCTTCAATTTTGACCCGTTTCAGTCACAGAAATGACTTTAAACACACTTATTTTAGTTGAAATTGTCATAATTCACATCCAACAGTCATTTAGAGTCAAAAGATTAAATGTTAAAATTTCATCATTATAGACCATTTTGGGAACGTTCGACATGTCCGGAGTCATCGTTTTTCATCCGAAAATTGATTTTTTGGGCTGTACCAAAAATTATTCAAAATGTCAATTGGATCGTGCCTCATGTTGAATAACCACTTTTTAAACCCTCAAAGTGACCAAAATGGCAATTTTTCCAGAGTTTTGCTTACTCAAAAGCTTCAATTTTGACCCGTTTCAGGCACAGAAATGACTTTAAACACACTTATTTTAGTTGAAAAAGTCATAATTCACATCCAACAGTCATTTAGAGTCAAAAGATTAAATGTTAAAATTTCATCATTATAGACCATTTTGGGAATGTTCGACATGTCCGGAGTCATCGTTTTTCATCCGAAAATTGATTTTTTGGACTGTACCAAAAATGATTCAAAATGTCAATTGGATCGTGCCTCATGTTGAATAACCACTGTTTAAACCCTCACAGTGACCAAAATTGCCATTTTTACAGAGTTTTGCTTACTTAAAAGCTTCAATTTTGACCCGTTTCAGGCACAGAAATGACTTTAAACACACTTATTTTAGTTGAAAAAGTCATAATTCACATCCAACAGTCATTTAGAGTCAAAAGATTAAATGTTAAAATTTCATCATTATAGACCATTTTGGGAACGTTCGACATGTCCGGAGTCATCGTTTTTCATCCGAAAATTGATTTTTTGGACTGTACCAAAAATGATTCAAAATGTCAATTGGATCGTGCCTCATGTTGAATAACCACTTTTTAAACCCTCACAGTGACCAAAATGTCCATTTTTACAGAGTTTTGCTTACTCAAAAGGTTCAATTTTGACCCGTTTCAGTCACAGAAATGACTTTAAACACACTTATTTTAGTTGAAAAAGTCATAATTCACATCCAACAGTCATTTAGAGTCAAAAGATTAAATGTTAAAATTTCAATATTATAGACCATTTTGGGAACGTTCGACATGTCCGGAGTCATCGTTTTTCATCCGAAAATTGATTTTTTGGGCTGTACCAAAAATTATTCAAAATGTCAATTGGATCGTGCCTCATGTTGAATAACCACTTTTTAAACCCTCAAAGTGACCAAAATGGCAATTTTTCCAGAGTTTTGCTTACTCAAAAGCTTCAATTTTGACCCGTTTCAGGCACAGAAATTACTTTAAACACACTTATTTTAGTTGAAAAAGTCATAATTCACATCCAGCAGTCATTTAGAGTCAAAAGATTAAATGTTAAAATTTCATCATTATAGACCATTTTGGGAACGTTCGACATGTCCGGAGTCATCGTTTTTCATCCGAAAATTGATTTTTTGGACTGTACCAAAAATGATTCAAAATGTCAATTGGATCGTGCCTCATGTTGAATAACCCCTTTTTAAACCCTCACAGTGACCAAAATGGCAATTTTTACAGAGTTTTGCTTACTCAAAAGCTTCAATTTTGACCCGTTTCAGGCACAGAAATGACTTTAAACACACTTATTTTAGTTGAAAAAGTCATAATTCACATCCAACAGTCATTTAGAGTCAAAAGATTAAATGTTAAAATTTCATCATTATAGACCATTTTGGGAATGTTCGACATGTCCGGAGTCATCGTTTTTCATCCGAAAATTGATTTTTTGGACTGTACCAAAAATGATTCAAAATGTCAATTGGATCGTGCCTCATGTTGAATAACCACTTTTTAAACCCTCACAGTGACCAAAATGTCCATTTTTACAGAGTTTTGCTTACTCAAAAGCTTCAATTTTGACCCGTTTCAGTCACAGAAATGACTTTAAACACACTTATTTTAGTTGAAAAAGTCATAATTCACATCCAACAGTCATTTAGAGTCAAAAGATTAAATGTTAAAATTTCAATATTATAGACCATTTTGGGAACGTTCGACATGTCCGGAGTCATCGTTTTTCATCCGAAAATTGATTTTTTGGACTGTACCAAAAATGATTCAAAATGTCAATTGGATCGTGCCTCATGTTGAATAACCACTTTTTAAACCCTCAAAGTGACCAAAATGGCCATTTTACAGAGTTTTGCTTACTCAAAAGGTTCAATTTTGACCCGTTTCAGTCACAGAAATGACTTTAAACACACTTATTTTAGTTGAAAAAGTCATAATTCACATCCAACAGTGATTTAGAGTCAAAAGATTAAATGTTAAAATTTCATCATTATAGACCATTTTGGGAATGTTCGACATGTCCGGAGTCATCGTTTTTCATCCGAAAATTGATTTTTTGGACTGTACCAAAAATGATTCAAAATGTCAATTGGATCGTGCCTCATGTTGAATAACCACTTTTTAAACCCTCACAGTGACCAAAATGTCCATTTTTACAGAGTTTTGCTTACTCAAAAGCTTCAATTTTGACCCGTTTCAGTCACAGAAATGACTTTAAACACACTTATTTTAGTTGAAAAAGTCATAATTCACATCCAACAGTCATGTAGAGTCAAAAGATTAAATGTTAAAATTTCATCATTATAGACCATTTTGGGAACGTTCGACATGTCCGGAGTCATCGTTTTTCATCCGAAAATTGATTTTTTGGGCTGTACCAAAAATTATTCAAAATGTCAATTGGATCGTGCCTCATGTTGAATAACCACTTTTTAAACCCTCAAAGTGACCAAAATGGCAATTTTTCCAGAGTTTTGCTTACTCAAAAGCTTCAATTTTGACCCGTTTCAGGCACAGAAATTACTTTAAACACACTTATTTTAGTTGAAAAAGTCATAATTCACATCCAGCAGTCATTTAGAGTCAAAAGATTAAATGTTAAAATTTCATCATTATAGACCATTTTGGGAACGTTCGACATGTCCGGAGTCATCGTTTTTCATCCGAAAATTGATTTTTTGGACTGTACCAAAAATGATTCAAAATGTCAATTGGATCGTGCCTCATGTTGAATAACCACTTTTTAAACCCTCACAGTGACCAAAATGGCAATTTTTACAGAGTTTTGCTTACTCAAAAGCTTCAATTTTGACCCGTTTCAGGCACAGAAATGACTTTAAACACACTTATTTTAGTTGAAAAAGTCATAATTCACATCCATCAGTCATTTAGAGTCAAAAGATTAAATTTTAAAATTTCATCATTATAGACCCTTTTGGGAACGTTCGACATGTCCGGAGTCATCGTTTTTCATCCGAAAATTGATTTTTTGGACTGTACCAAAAATGATTCAAAATGTCACATGGATCGTGCCTCATGTTGAATAACCACTTTTTAAACCCTCACAGTGACCAAAATGGCAATTTTTACAGAGTTTTGCTTACTCAAAAGCTTCAATTTTGACCCGTTTCAGGCACAGAAATGACTTTAAACACACTTATTTTAGTTGAAAAAGTCATAATTCACATCCAACAGTCATTTAGAGTCAAAAGATTAAATGTTAAAATTTCATCACTATAGACCATTTTGGGAATGTTCGACATGTCCGGAGTCATCGTTTTTCATCCGAAAATTGATTTTTTGGACTGTACCAAAAATGATTCAAAATGTCAATTGGATCGTGCCTCATGTTGAATAACCACTTTTTAAACCCTCACAGTGACCAAAATGTCCATTTTTACAGAGTTTTGCTTACTCAAAAGCTTCAATTTTGACCCGTTTCAGTCACAGAAATGACTTTAAACACACTTATTTTAGTTGAAAAAGTCATAATTCACATCCAACAGTCATTTAGAGTCAAAAGATTAAATGTTAAAATTTCAATATTATAGACCATTTTGGGAACGTTCGACATGTCCGGAGTCATCGTTTTTCATCCGAAAATTGATTTTTTGGACTGTACCAAAAATGATTCAAAATGTCAATTGGATCGTGCCTCGTGTTGAATAACCACTTTTTAAACCCTCAAAGTGACCAAAATGGCCATTTTACAGAGTTTTGCTAACTCAAAAGCTTCAATTTTGACCCGTTTCAGTCACAGAAATGACTTTAAACACACTTATTTTAGTTGAAATTGTCATAATTCACATCCAACAGTCATTTAGAGTCAAAAGATTAAATGTTAAAATTTCATCATTATAGACCATTTTGGGAACGTTCGACATGTCCGGAGTCATCGTTTTTCATCCGAAAATTGATTTTTTGGGCTGTACCAAAAATTATTCAAAATGTCAATTGGATCGTGCCTCATGTTGAATAACCACTTTTTAAACCCTCAAAGTGACCAAAATGGGAATTTTTACAGAGTTTTGCTTACTCAAAAGCTTCAATTTTGACCCGTTTCAGGCACAGAAATGACTTTAAACACACTTATTTTAGTTGAAAAAGTCATAATTCACATCCAGCAGTCATTTAGAGTCAAAAGATTATAAATGTTAAAATTTCATCATTATAGACCATTTTGGGAACGTTCGACATGTCCGGAGTCATCGTTTTTCATCCGAAAATTGATTTTTTGGACTGTACCAAAAATGATTCAAAATGTCAATTGGATCGTGCCTCATGTTGAATAACCACTTTTTAAACCCTCACAGTGACCAAAATGGCAATTTTTACAGAGTTTTGCTTGCTCAAAAGCTTCAATTTTGACCCGTTTCAGTTACAGAAATGACTTTAAACACTTATTTTAGTTGAAAAAGTCATAATTCACATCCAACAGTCATTTAGAGTCAAAAGATTAAATGTTAAAATTTCATCATTATAGACCATTTTGGGAACGTTCGACATGTCCGGAGTCATCGTTTTTCATCCAAAAATTGATTTTTTGGACTGTACCAAAAATGATTCAAAATGTCAATTGGATTGTGCCTCATGTTGAATAACCACTTTTTAAACCCTCACAGTGACCAAAATTGCCATTTTTACAGAGTTTTGCTTACTCAAAAGCTTCAATTTTGACCCGTTTCAGGCACAGAAATGACTTTAAACACACTTATTTTAGTTGAAAAAGTCATAATTCACATCCAACAGTCATTTAGAGTCAAAAGATTAAATGTTAAAATTTCAATATTATAGACCATTTTGGGAACGTTCGACATGTCCGGAGTCATCGTTTTTCATCCGAAAATTGATTTTTTGGACTGTACCAAAAATGATTCAAAATGTCAATTGGATCGTGCCTCATGTTGAATAACCACTTTTTAAACCCTCAAAGTGACCAAAATGGCCATTTTACAGAGTTTTGCTAACTCAAAAGCTTCAATTTTGACCCGTTTCAGTCACAGAAATGACTTTAAACACACTTATTTTAGTTGAAATTGTCATAATTCACATCCAACAGTCATTTAGAGTCAAAAGATTAAATGTTAAAATTTCATCATTATAGACCATTTTGGGAACGTTCGACATGTCCGGAGTCATCGTTTTTCATCCGAAAATTAATTTTTTGGGCTGTACCAAAAATTATTCAAAATGTCAATTGGATCGTGCCTCATGTTGAATAACCACTTTTTAAACCCTCAAAGTGACCAAAATGGCAATTTTTCCAGAGTTTTGCTTACTCAAAAGCTTCAATTTTGACCCGTTTCAGGCACAGAAATTACTTTAAACACACTTATTTTAGTTGAAAAAGTCATAATTCACATCCAGCAGTCATTTAGAGTCAAAAGATTAAATGTTAAAATTTCATCATTATAGACCATTTTGGGAACGTTCGACATGTCCGGAGTCATCGTTTTTCATCCGAAAATTGATTTTTTGGACTGTACCAAAAATGATTCAAAATGTCAATTGGATCGTGCCTCATGTTGAATAACCACTTTTTAAACCCTCACAGTGACCAAAATGTCAATTTTTACAGAGTTTTGCTTACTCAAAAGCTTCAATTTTGACCCGTTTCAGGCACAGAAATGACTTTAAACACACTTATTTTAGTTGAAAAAGTCATAATTCACATCCATCAGTCATTTAGAGTCAAAAGATTAAATTTTAAAATTTCATCATTATAGACCCTTTTGGGAACGTTCGACATGTCCGGAGTCATCGTTTTTCATCCGAAAATTGATTTTTTGGACTGTACCAAAAATGATTCAAAATGTCAATTGGATCGTTCCTCATGTTGAATAACCACTTTTTAAACCCTCACAGTGACCAAAATGGCAATTTTTACAGAGTTTTGCTTACTCAAAAGCTTCAATTTTGACCCGTTTCAGGCACAGAAATGACTTTAAACACACTTATTTTAGTTGAAAAAGTCATAATTCACATCCAACAGTCATTTAGAGTCAAAAGATTAAATGTTAAAATTTCATCATTATAGACCATTTTGGGAATGTTCGACATGTCCGGAGTCATCGTTTTTCATCCGAAAATTGATTTTTTGGACTGTACCAAAAATGATTCAAAATGTCAATTGGATCGTGCCTCATGTTGAATAACCACTTTTTAAACCCTCACAGTGACCAAAATTGCCATTTTTACAGAGTTTTGCTTACTCAAAAGCTTCAATTTTGACCCGTTTCAGGCACAGAAATGACTTTAAACACACTTATTTTAGTTGAAAAAGTCATAATTCACATCCAACAGTCATTTAGAGTCAAAAGATTAAATGTTAAAATTTCAATATTATAGACCATTTTGGGAACGTTCGACATGTCCGGAGTCATCGTTTTTCATCCGAAAATTGATTTTTTGGACTGTACCAAATATGATTCAAAATGTCAATTGGATCGTGCCTCATGTTGAATAACCACTTTTTAAACCCTCAAAGTGACCAAAATGGCCATTTTACAGAGTTTTGCTAACTCAAAAGCTTCAATTTTGACCCGTTTCAGTCACAGAAATGACTTTAAACACACTTATTTTAGTTGAAATTGTCATAATTCACATCCAACAGTCATTTAGAGTCAAAAGATTAAATGTTAAAATTTCATCATTATAGACCATTTTGGGAACGTTCGACATGTCCGGAGTCATCGTTTTTCATCCGAAAATTGATTTTTTGGGCTGTACCAAAAATTATTCAAAATGTCAATTGGATCGTGCCTCATGTTGAATAACCACTTTTTAAACCCTCAAAGTGACCAAAATGGCAATTTTTCCAGAGTTTTGCTTACTCAAAAGCTTCAATTTTGACCCGTTTCAGGCACAGAAATTACTTTAAACACACTTATTTTAGTTGAAAAAGTCATAATTCACATCCAACAGTCATTTAGAGTCAAAAGATTAAATGTTAAAATTTCAATATTATAGACCATTTTGGGAACGTTCGACATGTCCGGAGTCATCGTTTTTCATCCGAAAATTGATTTTTTGGACTGTACCAAAAATGATTCAAAATGTCAATTGGATCGTGCCTCATGTTGAATAACCACTTTTTAAACCCTCAAAGTGACCAAAATGGCCATTTTACAGAGTTTTACTAACTCAAAAGCTTCAATTTTGACCCGTTTCAGTCACAGAAATGACTTTAAACACACTTATTTTAGTTGAAATTGTCATAATTCACATCCAACAGTCATTTAGAGTCAAAAGATTAAATGTTAAAATGTCATCATTATAGACCATTTTGGGAACGTTCGACATGTCCGGAGTCATCGTTTTTCATCCGAAAATTGATTTTTTGGGCTGTACCAAAAATTATTCAAAATGTCAATTGGATCGTGCCTCATGTTGAATAACCACTTTTTAAACCCTCAAAGTGACCAAAATGGGAATTTTTACAGAGTTTTGCTTACTCAAAAGCTTCAATTTTGACCCGTCTCAGGCACAGAAATGACTTTAAACACACTTATTTTAGTTGAAAAAGTCATAATTCACATCCAGCAGTCATTTAGAGTCAAAAGATTAAATGTTAAAATTTCATCATTATAGACCATTTTGGGAACGTTCGACATGTCCGGAGTCATCGTTTTTCATCCGAAAATTGATTTTTTGGACTGTACCAAAAATGATTCAAAATGTCAATTGGATCGTGCCTCATGTTGAATAACCACTTTTTAAACCCTCACAGTGACCAAAATGGCAATTTTTACAGAGTTTTGCTTGCTCAAAAGCTTCAATTTTGACCCGTTTCAGTTACAGAAATGACTTTAAACACTTATTTTAGTTGAAAAAGTCATAATTCACATCCAACAGTCATTTAGAGTCAAAAGATTAAATGTTAAAATTTCATCATTATAGACCATTTTGGGAACGTTCGACATGTCCGGAGTCATCGTTTTTCATCCAAAAATTGATTTTTTGGACTGTACCAAAAATGATTCAAAATGTCAATTGGATTGTGCCTCATGTTGAATAACCACTTTTTAAACCCTCACAGTGACCAAAATTGCCATTTTTACAGAGTTTTGCTTACTCAAAAGCTTCAATTTTGACCCGTTTCAGGCACAGAAATGACTTTAAACACACTTATTTTAGTTGAAAAAGTCATAATTCACATCCAACAGTCATTTAGAGTCAAAAGATTAAATGTTAAAATTTCATCATTATAGACCATTTTGGGAACGTTCGACATGTCCGGAGTCATCGTTTTTCATCTGAAAATTGATTTTTTGGACTATACCAAAAATGATTCAAAATGTCAATTGGATCGTGCCTCATGTTGAATAACCACTTTTTAAACCCTCACAGTGACCAAAATGGCAATTTTTACAGAGTTTTGCTTACTCAAAAGCTTCTATTTTGACCCGTTTCAGGCACAGAAATGACTTTAAACACACTAATTTTAGTTGAAAAAGTCATAATTCACATCCAACAGTCATTTAGAGTCAAAAGATTAAATGTTAAAATTTCATCATTATAGACCATTTTGGGAATGTTCGACATGTCCAGAGTCATCGTTTTTCATCCGAAAATTGATTTTTTGGACTGTACCAAAAATGATTCAAAATGTCAATTGGATCGTGCCTCATGTTGAATAACCACTTTTTAAACCCTCACAGTGACCAAAATTGCCATTTTTACAGAGTTTTGCTTACTTAAAAGCTTCAATTTTGACCCGTTTCAGGCACAGAAATGACTTTAAACACACTTATTTTAGTTGAAAAAGTCATAATTCACATCCAACAGTCATTTAGAGTCAAAAGATTAAATGTTAAAATTTCATCATTATAGACCATTTTGGGAACGTTCGACATGTCCGGAGTCATCGTTTTTCATCCGAAAATTGATTTTTTGGACTGTACCAAAAATGATTCAAAATGTCAATTGGATCGTGCCTCATGTTGAATAACCACTTTTTAAACCCTCACAGTGACCAAAATTTCCATTTATACAGAGTTTTGCTTACTTAAAAGCTTCAATTTTGACCCGTTTCAGGCACAGAAATGACTTTAAACACACTTATTTTAGTTGAAAAAGTCATAATTCACATCCAACAGTCATTTAGAGTCAAAAGATTAAATGTTAAAATTTCATCATTATAGACCATTTTGGGAACGTTCGACATGTCCGGAGTCATCGTTTTTCATCTGAAAATTGATTTTTTGGACTGTACCAAAAATGATTCAAAATGTCAATTGGATCGTGCCTCATGTTGAATAACCACTTTTTAAACCCTCACAGTGACCAAAATGGCAATTTTTACAGAGTTTTGCTTACTCAAAAGCTTCAATTTTGACCCGTTTCAGGCACAGAAATGACTTTAAACACACTTATTTTAGTTGAAAAAGTCATAATTCACATCCAACAGTCATTTAGAGTCAAAAGATTAAATGTTAAAATTTCATCATTATAGACCATTTTGGGAACGTTCGACATGTCCGGAGTCATCGTTTTTCATCCGAAAATTGATTTTTTGGACTGTACCAAAAATGATTCAAAATGTCAATTGGATCGTGCCTCATGTTGAATAACCACTTTTTAAACCCTCACAGTGACCAAAATGTCAATTTTTACAGAGTTTTGCTTACTCAAGAGCTTCAATTTTGACCCGTTTCAGTCACAGAAATGACTTTAAACACACTTATTTTAGTTGAAAAAGTCATAATTCACATCCAACAGTCATTTAGAGTCAAAAGATTAAATGTTAAAATTTCAATATTATAGACCATTTTGGGAACGTTCGACATGTCCGGAGTCATCGTTTTTCATCCGAAAATTGATTTTTTGGACTGTACCAAAAATGATTCAAAATGTCAATTGGATCGTGCCTCATGTTGAATAACCACTTTTTAAACCCTCACAGTGACCAAAATGGCAATTTTTACAGAGTTTTGCTTACTCAAAAGCTTCAATTTTGACCCGTTTCAGGCACAGAAATGACTTTAAACACACTTATTTTAGTTGAAAAAGTCATAATTCACATCCATCAGTCATTTAGAGTCAAAAGATTAAATTTTAAAATTTCATCATTATAGACCCTTTTGGGAACGTTCGACATGTCCGGAGTCATCGTTTTTCATCCGAAAATGGATTTTTTGGACTGTACCAAAAATGATTCAAAATGTCAATTGGATCGTGCCTCATGTTGAATAACCACTTTTTAAACCCTCACAGTGACCAAAATGGCAATTTTTACAGAGTTTTGCTTACTCAAAAGCTTCAATTTTGACCCGTTTCAGGCACAGAAATGACTTTAAACACACTTATTTTAGTTGAAAAAGTCATAATTCACATCCAACAGTCATTTAGAGTCAAAAGATTAAATGTTAAAATTTCATCATTATAGACCATTTTGGGAATGTTCGACATGTCCGGAGTCATCGTTTTTCATCCGAAAATTGATTTTTTGGACTGTACCAAAAATGATTCAAAATGTCAATTGGATCGTGCCTCATGTTGAATAGCCACTTTTTAAACCCTCACAGTGACCAAAATGTCCATTTTTACAGAGTTTTGCTTACTCAAAAGCTTCAATTTTGACCCGTTTCAGTCACAGAAATGACTTTAAACACACTTATTTTAGTTGAAAAAGTCATAATTCACATCCAACAGTCATTTAGAGTCAAAAGATTAAATGTTAAAATGTCATCGTTTTTCATCCGAAAATTGATTTTTTGGGCTGTACCAAAAATTATTCAAAATGTCAATTGGATCGTGCCTCATGTTGAATAACCACTTTTTAAACCCTCAAAGTGACCAAAATGGCAATTTTTTCAGAGTTTTGCTTACTCAAAAGCTTCAATTTTGACCCGTTTCAGGCACAGAAATTACTTTAAACACACTTATTTTAGTTGAAAAAGTCATAATTCACATCCAGCAGTCATTTAGAGTCAAAAGATTAAATGTTAAAATGTCATCATTATAGACCATTTTGGGAACGTTCGACATGTCCGGAGTCATCGTTTTTCATCCGAAAATTGATTTTTTGGACTGTACCAAAAATGATTCAAAATGTCAATTGGATCGTGCCTCATGTTGAATAACCACTTTTTAAACCCTCACAGTGACCAAAATGGCAATTTTTACAGAGTTTTGCTTACTCAAAAGCTTCAATTTTGACCCGTTTCAGGCACAGAAATGACTTTAAACACACTTATTTTAGTTGAAAAAGTCATAATTCACATCCATCAGTCATTTAGAGTCAAAAGATTAAATTTTAAAATTTCATCATTATAGACCCTTTTGGGAACGTTCGACATGTCCGGAGTCATCGTTTTTCATCCGAAAATTGATTTTTTGGACTGTACCAAAAATGATTCAAAATGTCAATTGGATCGTGCCTCATGTTGAATAACCACTTTTTAAACCCTCACAGTGACCAAAATGGCAATTTTTACAGAGTTTTGCTTACTCAAAAGCTTCAATTTTGACCCGTTTCAGGCACAGAAATGACTTTAAACACGCTTATTTTAGTTGAAAAAGTCATAATTCACATCCAACAGTCATTTAGAGTCAAAAGATTAAATGTTAAAATTTCATCATTATAGACCATTTTGGGAATGTTCGACATGTCCGGAGTCATCGTTTTTCATCCGAAAATTGATTTTTTGGACTGTACCAAAAATGATTCAAAATGTCAATTGGATCGTGCCTCATGTTGAATAACCACTTTTTAAACCCTCACAGTAACCAAAATGTCCATTTTTACAGAGTTTTGCTTACTCAAAAGCTTCAATTTTGACCCGTTTCAGTCACAGAAATGACTTTAAACACACTTATTTTAGTTGAAAAAGTCATAATTCACATCCAACAGTCATTTAGAGTCAAAAGATTAAATGTTAAAATTTCAATATTATAGACCATTTTGGGAACGTTCGACATGTCCGGAGTCATCGTTTTTCATCCGAAAATTGATTTTTTGGACTGTACCAAAAATGATTCAAAATGTCAATTGGATCGTGCCTCGTGTTGAATAACCACTTTTTAAACCCTCAAAGTGACCAAAATGGCCATTTTACAGAGTTTTGCTAACTCAAAAGCTTCAATTTTGACCCGTTTCAGTCACAGAAATGACTTTAAACACACTTATTTTAGTTGAAATTGTCATAATTCACATCCAACAGTCATTTAGAGTCAAAAGATTAAATGTTAAAATTTCATCATTATAGACCATTTTGGGAACGTTCGACATGTCCGGAGTCATCGTTTTTCATCCGAAAATTGATTTTTTGGGCTGTACCAAAAATTATTCAAAATGTCAATTGGATCGTGCTTCATGTTGAATAACCACTTTTTAAACCCTCAAAGTGACCAAAATGGGAATTTTTACAGAGTTTTGCTTACTCAAAAGCTTCAATTTTGACCCGTTTCAGGCACAGAAATGACTTTAAACACACTTATTTTAGTTGAAAAAGTCATAATTCACATCCAGCAGTCATTTAGAGTCAAAAGATTATAAATGTTAAAATTTCATCATTATAGACCATTTTGGGAACGTTCGACATGTCCGGAGTCATCGTTTTTCATCCGAAAATTGATTTTTTGGACTGTACCAAAAATGATTCAAAATGTCAATTGGATCGTGCCTCATGTTGAATAACCACTTTTTAAACCCTCACAGTGACCAAAATGGCAATTTTTACAGAGTTTTGCTTGCTCAAAAGCTTCAATTTTGACCCGTTTCAGTTACAGAAATGACTTTAAACACTTATTTTAGTTGAAAAAGTCATAATTCACATCCAACAGTCATTTAGAGTCAAAAGATTAAATGTTAAAATTTCATCATTATAGACCATTTTGGGAACGTTCGACATGTCCGGAGTCATCGTTTTTCATCCAAAAATTGATTTTTTGGACTGTACCAAAAATGATTCAAAATGTCAATTGGATTGTGCCTCATGTTGAATAACCACTTTTTAAACCCTCACAGTGACCAAAATTGCCATTTTTACAGAGTTTTGCTTACTCAAAAGCTTCAATTTTGACCCGTTTCAGGCACAGAAATGACTTTAAACACACTTATTTTAGTTGAAAAAGTCATAATTCACATCCAACAGTCATTTAGAGTCAAAAGATTAAATGTTAAAATTTCAATATTATAGACCATTTTGGGAACGTTCGACATGTCCGGAGTCATCGTTTTTCATCCGAAAATTGATTTTTTGGACTGTACCAAAAATGATTCAAAATGTCAATTGGATCGTGCCTCATGTTGAATAACCACTTTTTAAACCCTCACAGTGACCAAAATGTCCATTTTTACAGAGTTTTGCTTACTCAAAAGCTTCAATTTTGACCCGTTTCAGTCACAGAAATGACTTTAAACACACTTATTTTAGTTGAAAAAGTCATAATTCACATCCAACAGTCATTTAGAGTCAAAAGATTAAATGTTAAAATTTCAATATTATAGACCATTTTGGGAACGTTCGACATGTCCGGAGTCATCGTTTTTCATCCGAAAATTGATTTTTTGGACTGTACCAAAAATGATTCAAAATGTCAATTGGATCGTGCCTCGTGTTGAATAACCACTTTTTAAACCCTCAAAGTGACCAAAATGGCCATTTTACAGAGTTTTGCTAACTCAAAAGCTTCAATTTTGACCCGTTTCAGTCACAGAAATGACTTTAAACACACTTATTTTAGTTGAAATTGTCATAATTCACATCCAACAGTCATTTAGAGTCAAAAGATTAAATGTTAAAATTTCATCATTATAGACCATTTTGGGAACGTTCGACATGTCCGGAGTCATCGTTTTTCATCCGAAAATTGATTTTTTGGGCTGTACCAAAAATTATTCAAAATGTCAATTGGATCGTGCCTCATGTTGAATAACCACTTTTTAAACCCTCAAAGTGACCAAAATGGGAATTTTTACAGAGTTTTGCTTACTCAAAAGCTTCAATTTTGACCCGTTTCAGGCACAGAAATGACTTAAACACACTTATTTTAGTTGAAAAAGTCATAATTCACATCCAGCAGTCATTTAGAGTCAAAAGATTATAAATGTTAAAATTTCATCATTATAGACCATTTTGGGAACGTTCGACATGTCCGGAGTCATCGTTTTTCATCCGAAAATTGATTTTTTGGACTGTACCAAAAATGATTCAAAATGTCAATTGGATCGTGCCTCATGTTGAATAACCACTTTTTAAACCCTCACAGTGACCAAAATGGCAATTTTTACAGAGTTTTGCTTGCTCAAAAGCTTCAATTTTGACCCGTTTCAGTTACAGAAATGACTTTAAACACTTATTTTAGTTGAAAAAGTCATAATTCACATCCAACAGTCATTTAGAGTCAAAAGATTAAATGTTAAAATTTCATCATTATAGACCATTTTGGGAACGTTCGACATGTCCGGAGTCATCGTTTTTCATCCAAAAATTGATTTTTTGGACTGTACCAAAAATGATTCAAAATGTCAATTGGATTGTGCCTCATGTTGAATAACCACTTTTTAAACCCTCACAGTGACCAAAATTGCCATTTTTACAGAGTTTTGCTTACTCAAAAGCTTCAATTTTGACCCGTTTCAGGCACAGAAATGACTTTAAACACACTTATTTTAGTTGAAAAAGTCATAATTCACATCCAACAGTCATTTAGAGTCAAAAGATTAAATGTTAAAATTTCAATATTATAGACCATTTTGGGAACGTTCGACATGTCCGGAGTCATCGTTTTTCATCCGAAAATTGATTTTTTGGACTGTACCAAAAATGATTCAAAATGTCAATTGGATCGTGCCTCATGTTGAATAACCACTTTTTAAACCCTCAAAGTGACCAAAATGGCCATTTTACAGAGTTTTGCTAACTCAAAAGCTTCAATTTTGACCCGTTTCAGTCACAGAAATGACTTTAAACACACTTATTTTAGTTGAAAAAGTCATAATTCACATCCAACAGTCATTTAGAGTCAAAAGATTAAATGTTAAAATTTCAATATTATAGACCATTTTGGGAACGTTCGACATGTCCGGAGTCATCGTTTTTCATCCGAAAATTGATTTTTTGGACTGTACCAAAAATGATTCAAAATGTCAATTGGATCGTGCCTCATGTTGAATAACCACTTTTTAAACCCTCAAAGTGACCAAAATGGCCATTTTACAGAGTTTTGCTAACTCAAAAGCTTCAATTTTGACCCGTTTCAGTCACAGAAAGGACTTTAAACACACTTATTTTAGTTGAAATTGTCATAATTCACATCCAACAGTCATTTAGAGTCAAAAGATTAAATGTTAAAATTTCATCATTATAGACCATTTTGGGAACGTTCGACATGTCCGGAGTCATCGTTTTTCATCCGAAAATTGATTTTTTGGGCTGTACCAAAAATTATTCAAAATGTCAATTGGATCGTGCCTCATGTTGAATAACCACTTTTTAAACCCTCAAAGTGACCAAAATGGCAATTTTTCCAGAGTTTTGCTTACTCAAAAGCTTCAATTTTGACCCGTTTCAGGCACAGAAATGACTTTAAACACACTTATTTTAGTTGAAAAAGTCATAATTCACATCCAGCAGTCATTTAGAGTCAAAAGATTAAATGTTAAAATTTCATCATTATAGACCATTTTGGGAACGTTCGACATGTCCGGAGTCATCGTTTTTCATCCGAAAATTGATTTTTTGGACTGTACCAAAAATGATTCAAAATGTCAATTGGATCGTGCCTCATGTTGAATAACCACTTTTTAAACCCTCACAGTGACCAAAATGGCAATTTTTACAGAGTTTTGCTTACTCAAAAGCTTCAATTTTGACCCGTTTCAGGCACAGATATGACTTTAAACACACTTATTTTAGTTGAAAAAGTCATAATTCACATCCAGCAGTCATTTAGAGTCAAAAGATTATAAATGTTAAAATTTCATCATTATAGACCATTTTGGGAACGTTCGACATGTCCGGAGTCATCGTTTTTCATCCGAAAATTGATTTTTTGGACTGTACCAAAAATGATTCAAAATGTCAATTGGATCGTGCCTCATGTTGAATAACCACTTTTTAAACCCTCACAGTGACCAAAATGGCAATTTTTACAGAGTTTTGCTTGCTCAAAAGCTTCAATTTTGACCCGTTTCAGTTACAGAAATGACTTTAAACACTTATTTTAGTTGAAAAAGTCATAATTCACATCCAACAGTCATTTAGAGTCAAAAGATTAAATGTTAAAATTTCATCATTATAGACCATTTTGGGAACGTTCGACATGTCCGGAGTCATCGTTTTTCATCCAAAAATTGATTTTTTGGACTGTACCAAAAATTATTCAAAATGTCAATTGGATTGTGCCTCATGTTGAATAACCACTTTTTAAACCCTCACAGTGACCAAAATTGCCATTTTTACAGAGTTTTGCTTACTCAAAAGCTTCAATTTTGACCCGTTTCAGGCACAGAAATGACTTTAAACACACTTATTTTAGTTGAAAAAGTCATAATTCACATCCAACAGTCATTTAGAGTCAAAAGATTAAATGTTAAAATTTCAATATTATAGACCATTTTGGGAACGTTCGACATGTCCGGAGTCATCGTTTTTCATCCGAAAATTGATTTTTTGGACTGTACCAAAAATGATTCAAAATGTCAATTGGATCGTGCCTCATGTTGAATAACCACTTTTTAAACCCTCACAGTGACCAAAATGGCAATTTTTACAGAGTTTTGCTTACTCAAAAGCTTCAATTTTGACCCGTTTCAGGCACAGAAATGACTTTAAACACACTTATTTTAGTTGAAAAAGTCATAATTCACATCCATCAGTCATTTAGAGTCAAAAGATTAAATTTTAAAATTTCATCATTATAGACCCTTTTGGGAACGTTCGACATGTCCGGAGTCATCGTTTTTCATCCGAAAATTGATTTTTTGGACTGTACCAAAAATGATTCAAAATGTCAATTGGATCGTGCCTCATGTTGAATAACCACTTTTTAAACCCTCACAGTGACCAAAATGGCAATTTTTACAGAGTTTTGCTTACTCAAAAGCTTCAATTTTGACCCGTTTCAGGCACAGAAATGACTTTAAACACACTTATTTTAGTTGAAAAAGTCATAATTCACATCCAACAGTCATTTAGAGTCAAAAGATTAAATGTTAAAATTTCATCATTATAGACCATTTTGGGAATGTTCGACATGTCCGGAGTCATCGTTTTTCATCCGAAAATTGATTTTTTGGACTGTACCAAAAATGATTCAAAATGTCAATTGGATCATGCCTCATGTTGAATAACCACTTTTTAAACCCTCACAGTGACCAAAATTCCGATTTGTACAGAGTTTTGCTTACTCAAAAACTTCAATTTTGACCTGTTTCAGGCACAGAAATGACTTTAAACAAACTTATTTTAGTTGACAAAGTCATAATTCACATCAAACAGTCATTTAGAGTCAAAAGATTAAATGTTAAAATTTCATCATTATAGACCATTTTGGGATCGTTCGACAGGTCCGGAGTCACCGTTTTTCATCCGAAAATTGATTTTTTGGACTGTACCAAAAATGATTCAAAATGTCAATTGGATCATGCCTCATGTTGAAGAACCATTTTTTAAACCCTCACAGTGACCAAAATGGCAATTTTTACAGAGTTTTGCTTACTCAAAGGCTTCAATTTTGACCCGTTTCAGGCACAGAAATGACTTTAAACACACTAATTTTAGTTGAAAAAGTCATAATTCACATCCAACAGTCATTTAGAGTCAAAAGATTAAATGTTAAAATTTCATCATTATAGACCATTTTGGGAATGTTCGACATGTCCAGAGTCATCGTTTTTCATCCGAAAATTGATTTTTTGGACTGTACCAAAAATGATTCAAAATGTCAATTGGATCGTGCCTCATGTTGAATAACCACTTTTTAAACCCTCACAGTGACCAAAATTGCCATTTTTACAGAGTTTTGCTTACTTAAAAGCTTCAATTTTGACCCGTTTCAGGCACAGAAATGACTTTAAACACACTTATTTTAGTTGAAAAAGTCATAATTCACATCCAACAGTCATTTAGAGTCAAAAGATTAAATGTTAAAATGTCATCATTATAGACCATTTTGGTAACGTTCGACATGTCCGGAGTCATCGTTTTTCATCCGAAAATTGATTTTTTGGACTGTACCAAAAATGATTCAAAATGTCAATTGGATCGTGCCTCATGTTGAATAACCACTTTTTAAACCCTCACAGTGACCAAAATTTCCATTTATACAGAGTTTTGCTTACTTAAAAGCTTCAATTTTGACCCGTTTCAGGCACAGAAATGACTTTAAACACACTTATTTTAGTTGAAAAAGTCATAATTCACATCCAACAGTCATTTAGAGTCAAAAGATTAAATGTTAAAATTTCATCATTATAGACCATTTTGGGAACGTTCGACATGTCCGGAGTCATCGTTTTTCATCTGAAAATTGATTTTTTGGACTGTACCAAAAATGATTCAAAATGTCAATTGGATCGTGCCTCATGTTGAATAACCACTTTTTAAACCCTCACAGTGACCAAAATGGCAATTTTTACAGAGTTTTGCTTACTCAAAAGCTTCAATTTTGACCCGTTTCAGGCACAGAAATGACTTTAAACACACTAATTTTAGTTGAAAAAGTCATAATTCACATCCAACAGTCATTTAGAGTCAAAAGATTAAATGTTAAAATTTCATCATTATAGACCATTTTGGGAATGTTCGACATGTCCGGAGTCATCGTTTTTCATCCGAAAATTGATTTTTTGGACTGTACCAAAAATGATTCAAAATGTCAATTGGATCGTGCCTCATGTTGAATACCCACTTTTTAAACCCTCACAGTGACCAAAATTGCCATTTTTACAGAGTTTTGCTTACTTAAAAGCTTCAATTTTGACCCGTTTCAGGCACAGAAATGACTTTAAACACACTTATTTTAGTTGAAAAAGTCATAATTCACATCCAACAGTCATTTAGAGTCAAAAGATTAAATGTTAAAATTTCATCATTATAGACCATTTTGGGAACGTTCGACATGTCCGGAGTCATCGTTTTTCATCCGAAAATTGATTTTTTGGACTGTACCAAAAATGATTCAAAATGTCAATTGGATCGTGCCTCATGTTGAATAACCACTTTTTAAACCCTCACAGTGACCAAAATGTCAATTTTTACAGAGTTTTGCTTACTCAAGAGCTTCAATTTTGACCCGTTTCAGTCACAGAAATGACTTTAAACACACTTATTTTAGTTGAAAAAGTCATAATTCACATCCAACAGTCATTTAGAGTCAAAAGATTAAATGTTAAAATTTCAATATTATAGACCATTTTGGGAACTTTCGACATGTCCGGAGTCATCGTTTTTCATCCGAAAATTGATTTTTTGGACTGTACCAAAAATGATTCAAAATGTCAATTGGATCGTGCCTCATGTTGAATAACCACTTTTTAAACCCTCAAAGTGACCAAAATGGCCATTTTACAGAGTTTTGCTAACTCAAAAGCTTCATTTTTGACCCGTTTCAGTCACAGAAATGACTTTAAACACACTTATTTTAGTTGAAATTGTCATAATTCACACCCAACAGTCATTTAGAGTCAAAAGATTAAATGTTAAAATTTCATCATTATAGACCATTTTGGGAACGTTCGACATGTCCGGAGTCATCGTTTTTCATCCGAAAATTGATTTTTTGGACTGTACCAAAAATGATTCAAAATGTCAATTGGATCGTGCCTCATGTTGAATAACCACTTTTTAAACCCTCACAGTGACCAAAATGGCAATTTTTACAGAGTTTTGCTTACTCAAAAGCTTCAATTTTGACCCGTTTCAGGCACAGAAATGACTTTAAACACACTTATTTTAGTTGAAAAAGTCATAATTCACATCCAACAGTCATTTAGAGTCAAAAGATTAAATGTTAAAATTTCATCATTATAGACCATTTTGGGAACGTTCGACATGTCCGGAGTCATCGTTTTTCATCCGAAAATTGATTTTTTGGACTGTACCAAAAATGATTCAAAATGTCAATTGGATTGTGCCTCATGTTAAATAACCACTTTTTAAACCCTCACAGTGACCAAAATGGCCATTTTTACAGAGTTTTGCTTATTTAAAAGCTTCAATTTTGACCCATTTCAGTCACAGAAATGACTTTAAACACACTTATTTTAGTTGAAAAAGTCATAATTCACATCCAACAGTCATTTAGAGTCAAAAGATTAAATGTTAAAATTTCATCATTATAGACCATTTTGGGAATGTTCGACATGTCCGGAGTCATCGTTTTTCATCCGAAAATTGAGTTTTTTGGACTGTACCAAAAATGATTCAAAATGTCAATTGGATCGTGCCTCATGTTGAATAACCACTTTTTAAACCCTCACAGTGACCAAAATTGCCATTTTTACAGAGTTTTGCTTACTTAAAAGCTTCAATTTTGACCCGTTTCAGGCACAGAAATGACTTTAAACACACTTATTTTAGTTGAAAAAGTCATAATTCACATCCAACAGTCATTTAGAGTCAAAAGATTAAATGTTAAAATTTCATCATTATAGACCATTTTGGGAACGTTCGACATGTCCGGAGTCATCGTTTTTCATCCGAAAATTGATTTTTTGGACTGTACCAAAAATGATTCAAAATGTCAATTGGATCGTGCCTCATGTTGAATAACCACTTTTTAAACCCTCACAGTGACCAAAATGGCCATTTTACAGAGTTTTGCTAACTCAAAAGCTTCATTTTTGACCCGTTTCAGTCACAGAAATGACTTTAAACACACTTATTTTAGTTGAAATTGTCATAATTCACACCCAACAGTCATTTAGAGTCAAAAGATTAAATGTTAAAATTTCATCATTATAGACCATTTTGGGAACGTTCGACATGTCCGGAGTCATCGTTTTTCATCCGAAAAATTGATTTTTTGGACTGTACCAAAAATGATTCAAAATGTCAATTGGATCGTGCCTCATGTTGAATAACCACTTTTTAAACCCTCACAGTGACCAAAATGGCAATTTTTACAGAGTTTTGCTTACTCAAAAGCTTCAATTTTGACCCGTTTCAGGCACAGAAATGACTTTAAACACACTTATTTTAGTTGAAAAAGTCATAATTCACATCCAACAGTCATTTAGAGTCAAAAGATTAAATGTTAAAATTTCATCATTATAGACCATTTTGGGAACGTTCGACATGTCCGGAGTCATCGTTTTTCATCCGAAAATTGATTTTTTGGACTGTACCAAAAATGATTCAAAATGTCAATTGGATTGTGCCTCATGTTAAATAACCACTTTTTAAACCCTCACAGTGACCAAAATGGCCATTTTTACAGAGTTTTGCTTATTTAAAAGCTTCAATTTTGACCCATTTCAGTCACAGAAATGACTTTAAACACACTTATTTTAGTTGAAAAAGTCATAATTCACATCCAACAGTCATTTAGAGTCAAAAGATTAAATGTTAAAATTTCATCATTATAGACCATTTTGGGAATGTTCGACATGTCCGGAGTCATCGTTTTTCATCCGAAAATTGATTTTTTGGACTGTACCAAAAATGATTCAAAATGTCAATTGGATCGTGCCTCATGTTGAATAACCACTTTTTAAACCCTCACAGTGACCAAAATGGCCATTTTTACAGAGTTTTGCTTATTTAAAAGCTTCAATTTTGACCCATTTCAGTCACAAAAAATGACTTTAAACACACTTATTTTAGTTGAAATTGTCATAATTCACATCCAACAGTCATTTAGAGTCAAAAGATTAAATGTTAAAATTTCATCATTATAGACCATTTTGGGAACGTTCGACATGTCCGGAGTCATCGTTTTTCATCCGAAAATTGATTTTTTGGGCTGTACCAAAAATTATTCAAAATGTCAATTGGATCGTGCCTCATGTTGAATAACCACTTTTTAAACCCTCAAAGTGACCAAAATGGCAATTTTTCCAGAGTTTTGCTTACTCAAAAGCTTCAATTTTGACCCGTTTCAGGCACAGAAATGACTTTAAACACACTTATTTTAGTTGAAAAAGTCATAATTCACATCCAGCAGTCATTTAGAGTCAAAAGATTAAATGTTAAAATTTCATCATTATAGACCATTTTGGGAACGTTCGACATGTCCGGAGTCATCGTTTTTCATCCGAAAATTGATTTTTTGGACTGTACCAAAAATGATTCAAAATGTCAATTGGATCGTGCCTCATGTTGAATAACCACTTTTTAAACCCTCACAGTGACCAAAATGGCAATTTTTACAGAGTTTTGCTTACTCAAAAGCTTCAATTTTGACCCGTTTCAGGCACAGAAATGACTTTAAACACACTTATTTTAGTTGAAAAAGTCATAATTCACATCCATCAGTCATTTAGAGTCAAAAGATTAAATTTTAAAATTTCATCATTATAGACCCTTTTGGGAACGTTCGACATGTCCGGAGTCATCGTTTTTCATCCGAAAATTGATTTTTTGGACTGTACCAAAAATGATTCAAAATGTCAATTGGATCGTGCCTCATGTTGAATAACCACTTTTTAAACCCTCACAGTGACCAAAATGGCAATTTTTACAGAGTTTTGCTTACTCAAAAGCTTCAATTTTGACCCGTTTCAGGCACAGAAATGACTTTAAACACACTTATTTTAGTTGAAAAAGTCATAATTCACATCCAACAGTCATTTAGAGTCAAAAGATTAAATGTTAAAATTTCATCATTATAGACCATTTTGGGAATGTTCGACATGTCCGGAGTCATCGTTTTTCATCCGAAAATTGATTTTTTGGACTGTACCAAAAATGATTCAAAATGTCAATTGGATCGTGCCTCATGTTGAATAACCACTTTTTAAACCCTCACAGTGACCAAAATGTCCATTTTTACAGAGTTTTGCTTACTCAAAAGCTTCAATTTTGACCCGTTTCAGTCACAGAAATGACTTTAAACACACTTATTTTAGTTGAAAAAGTCATAATTCACATCCAACAGTCATTTAGAGTCAAAAGATTAAATGTTAAAATTTCAATATTATAGACCATTTTGGGAACGTTCGACATGTCCGGAGTCATCGTTTTTCATCCGAAAATTGATTTTTTGGACTGTACCAAAAATGATTCAAAATGTCAATTGGATCGTGCGTCATGTTGAATAACCACTTTTTAAACCCTCAAAGTGACCAAAATGGCCATTTTACAGAGTTTTGCTAACTCAAAAGCTTCAATTTTGACCCGTTTCAGTCACAGAAATGACTTTAAACACACTTATTTTAGTTGAAATTGTCATAATTCACATCCAACAGTCATTTAGAGTCAAAAGATTAAATGTTAAAATTTCATCATTATAGACCATTTTGGGAACGTTCGACATGTCCGGAGTCATCGTTTTTCATCCGAAAATTGATTTTTTGGGCTGTACCAAAAATTATTCAAAATGTCAATTGGATCGTGCCTCATGTTGAATAACCACTTTTTAAACCCTCAAAGTGACCAAAATGGGAATTTTTACAGAGTTTTGCTTACTCAAAAGCTTCAATTTTGACCCGTTTCAGGCACAGAAATGACTTTAAACACACTTATTTTAGTTGAAAAAGTCATAATTCACATCCAGCAGTCATTTAGAGTCAAAAGATTAAATGTTAAAATTTCATCATTATAGACCATTTTGGGAACGTTCGACATGTCCGGAGTCATCGTTTTTCATCCGAAAATTGATTTTTTGGACTGTACCAAAAATGATTCAAAATGTCAATTGGATCGTGCCTCATGTTGAATAACCACTTTTTAAACCCTCACAGTGACCAAAATGGCAATTTTTACAGAGTTTTGCTTGCTCAAAAGCTTCAATTTTGACCCGTTTCAGTTACAGAAATGACTTTAAACACTTATTTTAGTTGAAAAAGTCATAATTCACATCCAACAGTCATTTAGAGTCAAAAGATTAAATGTTAAAATTTCATCATTATAGATCATTTTGGGAACGTTCGACATGTCCGGAGTCATCGTTTTTCATCCAAAAATTGATTTTTTGGACTGTACCAAAAATGATTCAAAATGTCAATTGGATTGTGCCTCATGTTGAATAACCACTTTTTAAACCCTCACAGTGACCAAAATTGCCATTTTTACAGAGTTTTGCTTACTCAAAAGCTTCAATTTTGACCCGTTTCAGGCACAGAAATGACTTTAAACACACTTATTTTAGTTGAAAAAGTCATAATTCACATCCAACAGTCATTTAGAGTCAAAAGATTAAATGTTAAAATTTCATCATTATAGACCATTTTGGGAACGTTCGACATGTCCGGAGTCATCGTTTTTCATCTGAAAATTGATTTTTTGGACTGTACCAAAAATGATTCAAAATGTCAATTGGATCGTGCCTCATGTTGAATACCCACTTTTTAAACCCTCACAGTGACCAAAATGGCAATTTTTACAGAGTTTTGCTTACTCAAAAGCTTCTATTTTGACCCGTTTCAGGCACAGAAATGACTTTAAACACACTAATTTTAGTTGAAAAAGTCATAATTCACATCCAACAGTCATTTAGAGTCAAAAGATTAAATGTTAAAATTTCATCATTATAGACCATTTTGGGAATGTTCGACATGTCCAGAGTCATCGTTTTTCATCCGAAAATTGATTTTTTGGACTGTACCAAAAATGATTCAAAATGTCAATTGGATCGTGCCTCATGTTGAATAACCACTTTTTAAACCCTCACAGTGACCAAAATTGCCATTTTTACAGAGTTTTGCTTACTTAAAAGCTTCAATTTTGACCCGTTTCAGGCACAGAAATGACTTTAAACACACTTATTTTAGTTGAAAAAGTCATAATTCACATCCAACAGTCATTTAGAGTCAAAAGATTAAATGTTAAAATGTCATCATTATAGACCATTTTGGTAACGTTCGACATGTCCGGAGTCATCGTTTTTCATCCGAAAATTGATTTTTTGGACTGTACCAAAAATGATTCAAAATGTCAATTGGATCGTGCCTCATGTTGAATAACCACTTTTTAAACCCTCACAGTGACCAAAATTTCCATTTATACAGAGTTTTGCTTACTTAAAAGCTTCAATTTTGACCCGTTTCAGGCACAGAAATGACTTTAAACACACTTATTTTAGTTGAAAAAGTCATAATTCACATCCAACAGTCATTTAGAGTCAAAAGATTAAATGTTAAAATTTCATCATTATAGACCATTTTGGGAACGTTCGACATGTCCGGAGTCATCGTTTTTCATCTGAAAATTGATTTTTTGGACTGTACCAAAAATGATTCAAAATGTCAATTGGATCGTGCCTCATGTTGAATAACCACTTTTTAAACCCTCACAGTGACCAAAATGGCAATTTTTACAGAGTTTTGCTTACTCAAAAGCTTCAATTTTGACCCGTTTCAGGCACAGAAATGACTTTAAACACACTAATTTTAGTTGAAAAAGTCATAATTCACATCCAACAGTCATTTAGAGTCAAAAGATTAAATGTTAAAATTTCATCATTATAGACCATTTTGGGAATGTTCGACATGTCCGGAGTCATCGTTTTTCATCCGAAAATTGATTTTTTGGACTGTACCAAAAATGATTCAAAATGTCAATTGGATCGTGCCTCATGTTGAATACCCACTTTTTAAACCCTCACAGTGACCAAAATTGCCATTTTTACAGAGTTTTGCTTACTTAAAAGCTTCAATTTTGACCCGTTTCAGGCACAGAAATGACTTTAAACACACTTATTTTAGTTGAAAAAGTCATAATTCACATCCAACAGTCATTTAGAGTCAAAAGATTAAATGTTAAAATTTCATCATTATAGACCATTTTGGGAACGTTCGACATGTCCGGAGTCATCGTTTTTCATCCGAAAATTGATTTTTTGGACTGTACCAAAAATGATTCAAAATGTCAATTGGATCGTGCCTCATGTTGAATAACCACTTTTTAAACCCTCACAGTGACCAAAATGTCAATTTTTACAGAGTTTTGCTTACTCAAGAGCTTCAATTTTGACCCGTTTCAGTCACAGAAATGACTTTAAACACACTTATTTTAGTTGAAAAAGTCATAATTCACATCCAACAGTCATTTAGAGTCAAAAGATTAAATGTTAAAATTTCAATATTATAGACCATTTTGGGAACTTTCGACATGTCCGGAGTCATCGTTTTTCATCCGAAAATTGATTTTTTGGACTGTACCAAAAATGATTCAAAATGTCAATTGGATCGTGCCTCATGTTGAATAACCACTTTTTAAACCCTCAAAGTGACCAAAATGGCCATTTTACAGAGTTTTGCTAACTCAAAAGCTTCATTTTTGACCCGTTTCAGTCACAGAAATGACTTTAAACACACTTATTTTAGTTGAAATTGTCATAATTCACACCCAACAGTCATTTAGAGTCAAAAGATTAAATGTTAAAATTTCATCATTATAGACCATTTTGGGAACGTTCGACATGTCCGGAGTCATCGTTTTTCATCCGAAAATTGATTTTTTGGACTGTACCAAAAATGATTCAAAATGTCAATTGGATCGTGCCTCATGTTGAATAACCACTTTTTAAACCCTCACAGTGACCAAAATGGCAATTTTTACAGAGTTTTGCTTACTCAAAAGCTTCAATTTTGACCCGTTTCAGGCACAGAAATGACTTTAAACACACTTATTTTAGTTGAAAAAGTCATAATTCACATCCAACAGTCATTTAGAGTCAAAAGATTAAATGTTAAAATTTCATCATTATAGACCATTTTGGGAACGTTCGACATGTCCGGAGTCATCGTTTTTCATCCGAAAATTGATTTTTTGGACTGTACCAAAAATGATTCAAAATGTCAATTGGATTGTGCCTCATGTTAAATAACCACTTTTTAAACCCTCACAGTGACCAAAATGGCCATTTTTACAGAGTTTTGCTTATTTAAAAGCTTCAATTTTGACCCATTTCAGTCACAGAAATGACTTTAAACACACTTATTTTAGTTGAAAAAGTCATAATTCACATCCAACAGTCATTTAGAGTCAAAAGATTAAATGTTAAAATTTCATCATTATAGACCATTTTGGGAATGTTCGACATGTCCGGAGTCATCGTTTTTCATCCGAAAATTGATTTTTTGGACTGTACCAAAAATGATTCAAAATGTCAATTGGATCGTGCCTCATGTTGAATAACCACTTTTTAAACCCTCACAGTGACCAAAATTGCCATTTTTACAGAGTTTTGCTTACTTAAAAGCTTCAATTTTGACCCGTTTCAGGCACAGAAATGACTTTAAACACACTTATTTTAGTTGAAAAAGTCATAATTCACATCCAACAGTCATTTAGAGTCAAAAGATTAAATGTTAAAATTTCATCATTATAGACCATTTTGGGAACGTTCGACATGTCCGGAGTCATCGTTTTTCATCCGAAAATTGATTTTTTGGACTGTACCAAAAATGATTCAAAATGTCAATTGGATCGTGCCTCATGTTGAATAACCACTTTTTAAACCCTCACAGTGACCAAAATGGCCATTTTACAGAGTTTTGCTAACTCAAAAGCTTCATTTTTGACCCGTTTCAGTCACAGAAATGACTTTAAACACACTTATTTTAGTTGAAATTGTCATAATTCACACCCAACAGTCATTTAGAGTCAAAAGATTAAATGTTAAAATTTCATCATTATAGACCATTTTGGGAACGTTCGACATGTCCGGAGTCATCGTTTTTCATCCGAAAAATTGATTTTTTGGACTGTACCAAAAATGATTCAAAATGTCAATTGGATCGTGCCTCATGTTGAATAACCACTTTTTAAACCCTCACAGTGACCAAAATGGCCATTTTTACAGAGTTTTGCTTATTTAAAAGCTTCAATTTTGACCCATTTCAGTCACAAAAAATGACTTTAAACACACTTATTTTAGTTGAAAAAGTCATAATTCACATCCAACAGTCATTTAGAGTCAAAAGATTAAATGTTAAAATTTCATCATTATAGACCATTTTGGGAATGTTCGACATGTCCGGAGTCATCGTTTTTCATCCGAAAATTGATTTTTTGGACTGTACCAAAAATGATTCAAAATGTCAATTGGATCGTGCCTCATGTTGAATAACCACTTTTTAAACCCTCACAGTGACCAAAATGGCCATTTTTACAGAGTTTTGCTTATTTAAAAGCTTCAATTTTGACCCATTTCAGTCACAAAAAATGACTTTAAACACACTTATTTTAGTTGAAATTGTCATAATTCACATCCAACAGTCATTTAGAGTCAAAAGATTAAATGTTAAAATTTCATCATTATAGACCATTTTGGGAACGTTCGACATGTCCGGAGTCATCGTTTTTCATCCGAAAATTGATTTTTTGGGCTGTACCAAAAATTATTCAAAATGTCAATTGGATCGTGCCTCATGTTGAATAACCACTTTTTAAACCCTCAAAGTGACCAAAATGGCAATTTTTCCAGAGTTTTGCTTACTCAAAAGCTTCAATTTTGACCCGTTTCAGGCACAGAAATGACTTTAAACACACTTATTTTAGTTGAAAAAGTCATAATTCACATCCAGCAGTCATTTAGAGTCAAAAGATTAAATGTTAAAATTTCATCATTATAGACCATTTTGGGAACGTTCGACATGTCCGGAGTCATCGTTTTTCATCCGAAAATTGATTTTTTGGACTGTACCAAAAATGATTCAAAATGTCAATTGGATCGTGCCTCATGTTGAATAACCACTTTTTAAACCCTCACAGTGACCAAAATGGCAATTTTTACAGAGTTTTGCTTACTCAAAAGCTTCAATTTTGACCCGTTTCAGGCACAGAAATGACTTTAAACACACTTATTTTAGTTGAAAAAGTCATAATTCACATCCAACAGTCATTTAGAGTCAAAAGATTAAATGTTAAAATTTCATCATTATAGACCATTTTGGGAATGTTCGACATGTCCGGAGTCATCGTTTTTCATCCGAAAATTGATTTTTTGGACTGTACCAAAAATGATTCAAAATGTCAATTGGATCGTGCCTCATGTTGAATAACCACTTTTTAAACCCTCACAGTGACCAAAATGTCCATTTTTACAGAGTTTTGCTTACTCAAAAGCTTCAATTTTGACCCGTTTCAGTCACAGAAATGACTTTAAACACACTTATTTTAGTTGAAAAAGTCATAATTCACATCCAACAGTCATTTAGAGTCAAAAGATTAAATGTTAAAATTTCAATATTATAGACCATTTTGGGAACGTTCGACATGTCCGGAGTCATCGTTTTTCATCCGAAAATTGATTTTTTGGACTGTACCAAAAATGATTCAAAATGTCAATTGGATCGTGCGTCATGTTGAATAACCACTTTTTAAACCCTCAAAGTGACCAAAATGGCCATTTTACAGAGTTTTGCTAACTCAAAAGCTTCAATTTTGACCCGTTTCAGTCACAGAAATAACTTTAAACACACTTATTTTAGTTGAAATTGTCATAATTCACATCCAACAGTCATTTAGAGTCAAAAGATTAAATGTTAAAATTTCATCATTATAGACCATTTTGGGAACGTTCGACATGTCCGGAGTCATCGTTTTTCATCCGAAAATTGATTTTTTGGGCTGTACCAAAAATTATTCAAAATGTCAATTGGATCGTGCCTCATGTTGAATAACCACTTTTTAAACCCTCAAAGTGACCAAAATGGGAATTTTTACAGAGTTTTGCTTACTCAAAAGCTTCAATTTTGACCCGTTTCAGGCACAGAAATGACTTTAAACACACTTATTTTAGTTGAAAAAGTCATAATTCACATCCAGCAGTCATTTAGAGTCAAAAGATTAAATGTTAAAATTTCATCATTATAGACCATTTTGGGAACGTTCGACATGTCCGGAGTCATCGTTTTTCATCCGAAAATTGATTTTTTGGACTGTACCAAAAATGATTCAAAATGTCAATTGGATCGTGCCTCATGTTGAATAACCACTTTTTAAACCCTCACAGTGACCAAAATGGCAATTTTTACAGAGTTTTGCTTGCTCAAAAGCTTCAATTTTGACCCGTTTCAGTTACAGAAATGACTTTAAACACTTATTTTAGTTGAAAAAGTCATAATTCACATCCAACAGTCATTTAGAGTCAAAAGATTAAATGTTAAAATTTCATCATTATAGATCATTTTGGGAACGTTCGACATGTCCGGAGTCATCGTTTTTCATCCAAAAATTGATTTTTTGGACTGTACCAAAAATGATTCAAAATGTCAATTGGATTGTGCCTCATGTTGAATAACCACTTTTTAAACCCTCACAGTGACCAAAATTGCCATTTTTACAGAGTTTTGCTTACTCAAAAGCTTCAATTTTGACCCGTTTCAGGCACAGAAATGACTTTAAACACACTTATTTTAGTTGAAAAAGTCATAATTCACATCCAACAGTCATTTAGAGTCAAAAGATTAAATGTTAAAATTTCATCATTATAGACCATTTTGGGAACGTTCGACATGTCCGGAGTCATCGTTTTTCATCTGAAAATTGATTTTTTGGACTGTACCAAAAATGATTCAAAATGTCAATTGGATCGTGCCTCATGTTGAATACCCACTTTTTAAACCCTCACAGTGACCAAAATGGCAATTTTTACAGAGTTTTGCTTACTCAAAAGCTTCTATTTTGACCCGTTTCAGGCACAGAAATGACTTTAAACACACTAATTTTAGTTGAAAAAGTCATAATTCACATCCAACAGTCATTTAGAGTCAAAAGATTAAATGTTAAAATTTCATCATTATAGACCATTTTGGGAATGTTCGACATGTCCAGAGTCATCGTTTTTCATCCGAAAATTGATTTTTTGGACTGTACCAAAAATGATTCAAAATGTCAATTGGATCGTGCCTCATGTTGAATAACCACTTTTTAAACCCTCACAGTGACCAAAATTGCCATTTTTACAGAGTTTTGCTTACTTAAAAGCTTCAATTTTGACCCGTTTCAGGCACAGAAATGACTTTAAACACACTTATTTTAGTTGAAAAAGTCATAATTCACATCCAACAGTCATTTAGAGTCAAAAGATTAAATGTTAAAATGTCATCATTATAGACCATTTTGGTAACGTTCGACATGTCCGGAGTCATCGTTTTTCATCCGAAAATTGATTTTTTGGACTGTACCAAAAATGATTCAAAATGTCAATTGGATCGTGCCTCATGTTGAATAACCACTTTTTAAACCCTCACAGTGACCAAAATTTCCATTTATACAGAGTTTTGCTTACTTAAAAGCTTCAATTTTGACCCGTTTCAGGCACAGAAATGACTTTAAACACACTTATTTTAGTTGAAAAAGTCATAATTCACATCCAACAGTCATTTAGAGTCAAAAGATTAAATGTTAAAATTTCATCATTATAGACCATTTTGGGAACGTTCGACATGTCCGGAGTCATCGTTTTTCATCTGAAAATTGATTTTTTGGACTGTACCAAAAATGATTCAAAATGTCAATTGGATCGTGCCTCATGTTGAATAACCACTTTTTAAACCCTCACAGTGACCAAAATGGCAATTTTTACAGAGTTTTGCTTACTCAAAAGCTTCAATTTTGACCCGTTTCAGGCACAGAAATGACTTTAAACACACTAATTTTAGTTGAAAAAGTCATAATTCACATCCAACAGTCATTTAGAGTCAAAAGATTAAATGTTAAAATTTCATCATTATAGACCATTTTGGGAATGTTCGACATGTCCGGAGTCATCGTTTTTCATCCGAAAATTGATTTTTTGGACTGTACCAAAAATGATTCAAAATGTCAATTGGATCGTGCCTCATGTTGAATACCCACTTTTTAAACCCTCACAGTGACCAAAATTGCCATTTTTACAGAGTTTTGCTTACTTAAAAGCTTCAATTTTGACCCGTTTCAGGCACAGAAATGACTTTAAACACACTTATTTTAGTTGAAAAAGTCATAATTCACATCCAACAGTCATTTAGAGTCAAAAGATTAAATGTTAAAATTTCATCATTATAGACCATTTTGGGAACGTTCGACATGTCCGGAGTCATCGTTTTTCATCCGAAAATTGATTTTTTGGACTGTACCAAAAATGATTCAAAATGTCAATTGGATCGTGCCTCATGTTGAATAACCACTTTTTAAACCCTCACAGTGACCAAAATGTCAATTTTTACAGAGTTTTGCTTACTCAAGAGCTTCAATTTTGACCCGTTTCAGTCACAGAAATGACTTTAAACACACTTATTTTAGTTGAAAAAGTCATAATTCACATCCAACAGTCATTTAGAGTCAAAAGATTAAATGTTAAAATTTCAATATTATAGACCATTTTGGGAACTTTCGACATGTCCGGAGTCATCGTTTTTCATCCGAAAATTGATTTTTTGGACTGTACCAAAAATGATTCAAAATGTCAATTGGATCGTGCCTCATGTTGAATAACCACTTTTTAAACCCTCAAAGTGACCAAAATGGCCATTTTACAGAGTTTTGCTAACTCAAAAGCTTCATTTTTGACCCGTTTCAGTCACAGAAATGACTTTAAACACACTTATTTTAGTTGAAATTGTCATAATTCACACCCAACAGTCATTTAGAGTCAAAAGATTAAATGTTAAAATTTCATCATTATAGACCATTTTGGGAACGTTCGACATGTCCGGAGTCATCGTTTTTCATCCGAAAATTGATTTTTTGGACTGTACCAAAAATGATTCAAAATGTCAATTGGATCGTGCCTCATGTTGAATAACCACTTTTTAAACCCTCACAGTGACCAAAATGGCAATTTTTACAGAGTTTTGCTTACTCAAAAGCTTCAATTTTGACCCGTTTCAGGCACAGAAATGACTTTAAACACACTTATTTTAGTTGAAAAAGTCATAATTCACATCCAACAGTCATTTAGAGTCAAAAGATTAAATGTTAAAATTTCATCATTATAGACCATTTTGGGAACGTTCGACATGTCCGGAGTCATCGTTTTTCATCCGAAAATTGATTTTTTGGACTGTACCAAAAATGATTCAAAATGTCAATTGGATTGTGCCTCATGTTAAATAACCACTTTTTAAACCCTCACAGTGACCAAAATGGCCATTTTTACAGAGTTTTGCTTATTTAAAAGCTTCAATTTTGACCCATTTCAGTCACAGAAATGACTTTAAACACACTTATTTTAGTTGAAAAAGTCATAATTCACATCCAACAGTCATTTAGAGTCAAAAGATTAAATGTTAAAATTTCATCATTATAGACCATTTTGGGAATGTTCGACATGTCCGGAGTCATCGTTTTTCATCCGAAAATTGATTTTTTGGACTGTACCAAAAATGATTCAAAATGTCAATTGGATCGTGCCTCATGTTGAATACCCACTTTTTAAACCCTCACAGTGACCAAAATTGCCATTTTTACAGAGTTTTGCTTACTTAAAAGCTTCAATTTTGACCCGTTTCAGGCACAGAAATGACTTTAAACACACTTATTTTAGTTGAAAAAGTCATAATTCACATCCAACAGTCATTTAGAGTCAAAAGATTAAATGTTAAAATTTCATCATTATAGACCATTTTGGGAACGTTCGACATGTCCGGAGTCATCGTTTTTCATCCGAAAATTGATTTTTTGGACTGTACCAAAAATGATTCAAAATGTCAATTGGATCGTGCCTCATGTTGAATAACCACTTTTTAAACCCTCACAGTGACCAAAATGGCCATTTTACAGAGTTTTGCTAACTCAAAAGCTTCATTTTTGACCCGTTTCAGTCACAGAAATGACTTTAAACACACTTATTTTAGTTGAAATTGTCATAATTCACACCCAACAGTCATTTAGAGTCAAAAGATTAAATGTTAAAATTTCATCATTATAGACCATTTTGGGAACGTTCGACATGTCCGGAGTCATCGTTTTTCATCCGAAAAATTGATTTTTTGGACTGTACCAAAAATGATTCAAAATGTCAATTGGATCGTGCCTCATGTTGAATAACCACTTTTTAAACCCTCACAGTGACCAAAATGGCAATTTTTACAGAGTTTTGCTTACTCAAAAGCTTCAATTTTGACCCGTTTCAGGCACAGAAATGACTTTAAACACACTTATTTTAGTTGAAAAAGTCATAATTCACATCCAACAGTCATTTAGAGTCAAAAGATTAAATGTTAAAATTTCATCATTATAGACCATTTTGGGAACGTTCGACATGTCCGGAGTCATCGTTTTTCATCCGAAAATTGATTTTTTGGACTGTACCAAAAATGATTCAAAATGTCAATTGGATTGTGCCTCATGTTAAATAACCACTTTTTAAACCCTCACAGTGACCAAAATGGCCATTTTTACAGAGTTTTGCTTATTTAAAAGCTTCAATTTTGACCCATTTCAGTCACAGAAATGACTTTAAACACACTTATTTTAGTTGAAAAAGTCATAATTCACATCCAACAGTCATTTAGAGTCAAAAGATTAAATGTTAAAATTTCATCATTATAGACCATTTTGGGAATGTTCGACATGTCCGGAGTCATCGTTTTTCATCCGAAAATTGATTTTTTGGACTGTACCAAAAATGATTCAAAATGTCAATTGGATCGTGCCTCATGTTGAATAACCACTTTTTAAACCCTCACAGTGACCAAAATTGCCATTTTTACAGAGTTTTGCTTACTTAAAAGCTTCAATTTTGACCCGTTTCAGGCACAGAAATGACTTTAAACACACTTATTTTAGTTGAAAAAGTCATAATTCACATCCAACAGTCATTTAGAGTCAAAAGATTAAATGTTAAAATTTCATCATTATAGACCATTTTGGGAACGTTCGACATGTCCGGAGTCATCGTTTTTCATCCGAAAATTGATTTTTTGGACTGTACCAAAAATGATTCAAAATGTCAATTGGATCGTGCCTCATGTTGAATAACCACTTTTTAAACCCTCACAGTGACCAAAATGTCAATTTTTACAGAGTTTTGCTTACTCAAAAGCTTCAATTTTGACCCGTTTCAGTCACAGAAATGACTTTAAACACACTTATTTTAGTTGAAAAAGTCATAATTCACATCCAACAGTCATTTAGAGTCAAAAGATTAAATGTTAAAATTTCAATATTATAGACCATTTTGGGAACGTTCGACATGTCCGGAGTCATCGTTTTTCATCCGAAAATTGATTTTTTGGACTGTACCAAAAATGATTCAAAATGTCAATTGGATCGTGCCTCATGTTGAATAACCACTTTTTAAACCCTCACAGTGACCAAAATTGCCATTTTTACAGAGTTTTACTTACTCAAAAGCTTCAATTTTGACCCGTTTCAGGCACAGAAATGACTTTAAACACACTTATTTTAGTTGAAAAAGGCATAATTCACATCCAACAGTCATTTAGAGTCAAAAGATTAAATGGTAAAATTTCATCATTATAGACCATTTTGGGAACGTTCGACATGTCCGGAGTCATCGTTTTTCATCCGAAAATTGATTTTTTGGACTGTACCAAAAATGATTCAAAATGTCAATTGGATCGTGCCTCATGTTGAATAACCACTTTTTAAACCCTCACAGTGACCAAAATTGCCATTTTTACAGAGTTTTGCTTACTCAAAAGCTTCACTTTTGACCCGTTTCAGGCACAGAAATGACTTTAAACACACTTATTTTAGTTGAAAAAGTCATAATTCACATCCAACAGTCATTTAGAGTCAAAAGATTAAATGTTAAAATTTCATCATTATAGACCATTTTGGGAACGTTCGACATGTCCGGAGTCATGGTTTTTCATCCGAAAATTGATTTTTTGGACTGTACCAAAAATGATTCAAAATGTCAATTGGATCGTGCCTCATGTTGAATAACCACTTTTTAAACCCTCACAGTGACCAAAATGGCAATTTTTACAGAGTTTTGCTTACTCAAAAGCTTCAATTTTGACCCGTTTCAGGCACAGAAATGACTTTAAACACACTTATTTTAGTTGAAAAAGTCATAATTCACATCCAACAGTCATTTAGAGTCAAAAGATTAAATGTTAAAATTTCATCATTATAGACCATTTTGGGAACGTTCGACATGTCCGGAGTCATCGTTTTTCATCCGAAAATTGATTTTTTGGACTGTACCAAAAATTATTCAAAATGTCAATTGGATCATGCCTCATGTTGAATAACCACTTTTTAAACCCTCAAAGTGACCAAAATGGGAATTTTTACAGAGTTTTGCTTACTCAAAAGCTTCAATTTTGACCCGTTTCAGGCACAGAAATGACTTTAAACACACTTATTTTAGTTGAAAAAGTCATAATTCACATCCAGCAGTCATTTAGAGTCAAAAGATTAAATGTTAAAATTTCATCATTATAGACCATTTTGGGAACGTTCGACATGTCCGGAGTCATCGTTTTTCATCCGAAAATTGATTTTTTTGGACTGTACCAAAAATGATTCAAAATGTCAATTGGATCGTGCCTCATGTTGAATAACCACTTTTTAAACCCTCAAAGTGACCAAAATGGCAATTTTTACAGAGTTTTGCTTACTCAAAAGCTTCAATTTTGACCCGTTTCAGTTACAGAAATGACTTTAAACACACTTATTTTAGTTGAAAAAGTCATAATTCACATCCAACAGTCATTTAGAGTCAAAAGATTAAATGTTAAAATTTCATCATTATAGACCATTTTGGGAACGTTCGACATGTCCGGAGTCATCGTTTTTCATCCGAAAATTGATTTTTTGGACTGTACCAAAAATGATTAAAAATGTCAATTGGATCGTGCCTCATGTTGAATAACCACTTTTTAAACCCTCACAGTGACCAAAATGTCCATTTTTACAGAGTTTTGCTTACTCAAAAGGTTCAATTTTGACCCGTTTCAGTCACAGAAATGACTTTAAACACACTTATTTTAGTTGAAATTGTCATAATTCACATCCAACAGTCATTTAGAGTCAAAAGATTAAATGTTAAAATTTCATCATTATAGACCATTTTGGGAACGTTCGACATGTCCGGAGTCATCGTTTTTCATCCGAAAATTGATTTTTTGGGCTGTACCAAAAATTATTCAAAATGTCAATTGGATCGTGCCTCATGTTGAATAACCACTTTTTAAACCCTCAAAGTGACCAAAATGGCAATTTTTACAGAGTTTTGCTTACTCAAAAGCTTCAATTTTGACCCGTTTCAGGCACAGAAATGACTTTAAACACACTTATTTTAGTTGAAAAAGTCATAATTCACATCCAGCAGTCATTTAGAGTCAAAAGATTAAATGTTAAAATTTCATCATTATAGACCATTTTGGGAACGTTCGACATGTCCGGAGTCATCGTTTTTCATCAGAAAATTGATTTTTTGGACTGTACCAAAAATGATTCAAAATGTCAATTGGATCGTGCCTCATGTTGAATAACCACTTTTTAAACCCTCACAGTGACCAAAATGGCAATTTTTACAGAGTTTTGCTTACTCAAAAGCTTCAATTTTGACCCGTTTCAGGCACAGAAATGACTTTAAACACACTTATTTTAGTTGAAAAAGTCATAATTCACATCCAACAGTCATTTAGAGTGAAAAGATTAAATGTTAAAATTTCAATATTATAGACCATTTTGGGAACGTTCGACATGTCCGGAGTCATCGTTTTTCATCCGAAAATTGATTTTTTGGACTCTACCAAAAATGATTCAAAATGTCAATTGGATCGTGCCTCATGTTGAATAACCACTTTTTAAACCCTCAAAGTGACCAAAATGGCCATTTTACAGAGTTTTGCTTACTCAAAAGCTTCAATTTTGACCCGTTTCAGTCACAGAAATGACTTTAAACACACGTATTTTAGTTGAAATTGTCATAATTCACATCCAACAGTCATTTAGAGTCAAAAGATTAAATGTTAAAATTTCATCATTATAGACCATTTTGGGAACGTTCGACATGTCCGGAGTCATCGTTTTTCATCCAAAAATTGATTTTTTGGGCTGTACCAAAAATTATTCAAAATGTCAATTGGATCGTGCCTCATGTTGAATAACCACTTTTTAAACCCTCAAAGTGACCAAAATGGGAATTTTTACAGAGTTTTGCTTACTCAAAAGCTTCAATTTTGACCCGTTTCAGGCACAGAAATGACTTTAAACACACTTATTTTAGTTGAAAAAGTCATAATTCACATCCAGCAGTCATTTAGAGTCAAAAGATTAAATGTTAAAATTTCATCATTATAGACCATTTTGGGAACGTTCGACATGTCCGGAGTCATCGTTTTTCATCCGAAAATTGATTTTTTGGACTGTACCAAAAATGATTCAAAATGTCAATTGGATCGTGCCTCATGTTGAATAACCACTTTTTAAACCCTCACAGTGACCAAAATGGCAATTTTTACAGAGTTTTGCTTACTCAAAAGCTTCAATTTTGACCCGTTTCAGGCACAGAAATGACTTTAAACACACTTATTTTAGTTGAAAAAGTCATAATTCACATCCATCAGTCATTTAGAGTCAAAAGATTAAATGTTAAAATTTCATCATTATAGACCCTTTTGGGAACGTTCGACATGTCCGGAGTCATCGTTTTTCATCCGAAAATTGATTTTTTGGACTGTACCAAAAATTATTCAAAATGTCAATTGGATCGTGCCTCATGTTGAATAACCACTTTTTAAACCCTCACAGTGACCAAAATGGCAATTTTTACAGAGTTTTGCTTGCTCAAAAGCTTCAATTTTGACCCGTTTCAGTTACAGAAATGACTTTAAGCACACTTATTTTAGTTGAAAAAGTCATAATTCACATCCAACAGTCATTTAGAGTCAAAAGATTAAATGTTATAATTTCATCATTATAGACCATTTTGGGAACGTTCGACATGTCCGGAGTCATCGTTTTTCATCCAAAAATTGATTTTTTGGACTGTACCAAAAATGATTCAAAATGTCAATTGGATTGTGCCTCATGTTGAATAACCACTTTTTAAACCCTCACAGTGACCAAAATTGCCATTTTTACAGAGTTTTGCTTACTCAAAAGCTTCAATTTTGACCCGTTTCAGGCACAGAAATGACTTTAAACACACTTATTTTAGTTGAAAAAGTCATAATTCACATCCAACAGTCATTTAGAGTCAAAAGATTAAATGTTAAAATTTCATCATTATAGACCATTTTGGGAACGTTCGACATGTCCGGAGTCATCGTTTTTCATCTGAAAATTGATTTTTTGGACTGTACCAAAAATGATTCAAAATGTCAATTGGATCGTGCCTCATGTTGAATAACCACTTTTTAAACCCTCACAGTGACCAAAATGGCAATTTTTACAGAGTTTTGCTTACTCAAAAGCTTCAATTTTGACCCGTTTCAGGCACAGAAATGACTTTAAACACACTAATTTTAGTTGAAAAAGTCATAATTCACATCCAACAGTCATTTAGAGTCAAAAGATTAAATGTTAAAATTTCATCATTATAGACCATTTTGGGAATGTTCGACATGTCCGGAGTCATCGTTTTTCATCCGAAAATTGATTTTTTGGACTGTACCAAAAATGATTCAAAATGTCAATTGGATCGTGCCTCATGTTGAATAACCACTTTTTAAACCCTCACAGTGACCAAAATTGCCATTTTTACAGAGTTTCGCTTACTTAAAAGCTTCAATTTTGACCCGTTTCAGGCACAGAAATGACTTTAAACACACTTATTTTAGTTGAAAAAGTCATAATTCACATCCAACAGTCATTTAGAGTCAAAAGATTAAATGTTAAAATTTCATCATTATAGACCATTTTGGGAACGTTCGACATGTCCGGAGTCATCGTTTTTCATCCGAAAATTGATTTTTTGGACTGTACCAAAAATGATTCAAAATGTCAATTGGATCGTGCCTCATGTTGAATAACCACTTTTTAAACCCTCACAGTGACCAAAATTGCCATTTATACAGAGTTTTGCTTACTTAAAAGCTTCAATTTTGACCCGTTTCAGGCACAGAAATGACTTTAAACACACTTATTTTAGTTGAAAAAGTCATAATTCACATCCAACAGTCATTTAGAGTCAAAAGATCAAATGTTAAAATTTCATCATTATAGACCATTTTGGGAACGTTCGACATGTCCGGAGTCATCGTTTTTCATCTGAAAATTGATTTTTTGGACTGTACCAAAAATGATTCAAAATGTCAATTGGATCGTGCCTCATGTTGAATAACCACTTTTTAAACCCTCACAGTGACCAAAATGGCAATTTTTACAGAGTTTTGCTTACTCAAAAGCTTCAATTTTGACCCGTTTCAGGCACAGAAATGACTTTAAACACACTAATTTTAGTTGAAAAAGTCATAATTCACATCCAACAGTCATTTAGAGTCAAAAGATTAAATGTTAAAATTTCATCATTATAGACCATTTTGGGAATGTTCGACATTTCCGGAGTCATCGTTTTTCATCCGAAAATTGATTTTTTGGACTGTACCAAAAATGATTCAAAATGTCAATTGGATCGTGCCTCATGTTGAATAACCACTTTTTAAACCCTCACAGTGACCAAAATTGCCATTTTTACAGAGTTTTGCTTACTTAAAAGCTTCAATTTTGACCCGTTTCAGGCACAGAAATGACTTTAAACACACTTATTTTAGTTGAAAAAGTCATAATTCACATCCAACAGTCATTTAGAGTCAAAAGATTAAATGTTAAAATTTCATCATTATAGACCATTTTGGGAACGTTCGACATGTCCGGAGTCATCGTTTTTCCTCCGAAAATTGATTTTTTGGACTGTACCAAAAATGATTCAAAATGTCAATTGGATCGTGCCTCATGTTGAATAACCACTTTTTAAACCCTCACAGTGACCAAAATGGCAATTTTTACAGAGTTTTGCTTACTCAAAAGCTTCAATTTTGACCCGTTTCAGGCACAGAAATGACTTTAAACACACTTATTTTAGTTGAAAAAGTCATAATTCACATCCAACAGTCATTTAGAGTCAAAAGATTAAATTTTAAAATTTCATCATTATAGACCCTTTTGGGAACGTTCGACATGTCCGGAGTCATCGTTTTTCATCCGAAAATTGATTTTTTGGACTGTACCAAAAATGATTCAAAATGTCAATTGGATCGTGCCTCATGTTGAATAACCACTTTTTAAACCCTCACAGTGACCAAAATGGCAATTTTTACAGAGTTTTGCTTACTCAAAAGCTTCAATTTTGACCCGTTTCAGGCACAGAAATGACTTTAAACACACTTATTTTAGTTGAAAAAGTCATAATTCACACCCAACAGTCATTTAGAGTCAAAAGATTAAATGTTAAAATTTCATCATTATAGACCATTTTGGGAATGTTCGACATGTCCGGAGTCATCGTTTTTCATCCGAAAATTGATTTTTTGGACTGTACCAAAAATTATTCAAAATGTCAATTGGATCGTGCCTCGTGTTAAATAACCACTTTTTAAACCCTCACAGTGACCAAAATGGCAATTTTTACAGAGTTTTGCTTACTCAAAAGCTTCAATTTTGACCCGTTTCAGGCACAGAAATGACTTTAAACACACTTATTTTAGTTGAAAAAGTCATAATTCACACCCAACAGTCATTTAGAGTCAAAAGATTAAATGTTAAAATTTCATCATTATAGACCATTTTGGGAATGTTCGACATGTCCGGAGTCATCGTTTTTCATCCGAAAATTGATTTTTTGGACTGTACCAAAAATTATTCAAAATGTCAATTGGATCGTGCCTCATGTTGAATAACCCCTTTTTAAACCCTCACAGTGACCAAAATGTCCATTTTTACAGAGTTTTGCTTACTCAAAAGCTTCAATTTTGACCCGTTTCAGTCACAGAAATGACTTTAAACACACTTATTTTAGTTGAAAAAGTCATAATTCACATCCAACAGTCATTTAGAGTGAAAAGATTAAATGTTAAAATTTCAATATTATAGACCATTTTGGGAACGTTCGACATGTCCGGAGTCATCGTTTTTCATCCGAAAATTGATTTTTTGGACTCTACCAAAAATGATTCAAAATGTCAATTGGATCGTGCCTCATGTTGAATAACCACTTTTTAAACCCTCAAAGTGACCAAAATGGCCATTTTACAGAGTTTTGCTTACTCAAAAGCTTCAATTTTGACCCGTTTCAGTCACAGAAATGACTTTAAACACACGTATTTTAGTTGAAATTGTCATAATTCACATCCAACAGTCATTTAGAGTCAAAAGATTAAATGTTAAAATTTCATCATTATAGACCATTTTGGGAACGTTCGACATGTCCGGAGTCATCGTTTTTCATCCAAAAATTGATTTTTTGGGCTGTACCAAAAATTATTCAAAATGTCAATTGGATCGTGCCTCATGTTGAATAACCACTTTTTAAACCCTCAAAGTGACCAAAATGGGAATTTTTACAGAGTTTTGCTTACTCAAAAGCTTCAATTTTGACCCGTTTCAGGCACAGAAATGACTTTAAACACACTTATTTTAGTTGAAAAAGTCATAATTCACATCCAGCAGTCATTTAGAGTCAAAAGATTAAATGTTAAAATTTCATCATTATAGACCATTTTGGGAACGTTCGACATGTCCGGAGTCATCGTTTTTCATCCGAAAATTGATTTTTTGGACTGTACCAAAAATGATTCAAAATGTCAATTGGATCGTGCCTCATGTTGAATAACCACTTTTTAAACCCTCACAGTGACCAAAATGGCAATTTTTACAGAGTTTTGCTTACTCAAAAGCTTCAATTTTGACCCGTTTCAGGCACAGAAATGACTTTAAACACACTTATTTTAGTTGAAAAAGTCATAATTCACATCCATCAGTCATTTAGAGTCAAAAGATTAAATGTTAAAATTTCATCATTATAGACCCTTTTGGGAACGTTCGACATGTCCGGAGTCATCGTTTTTCATCCGAAAATTGATTTTTTGGACTGTACCAAAAATGATTCAAAATGTCAATTGGATCGTGCCTCATGTTGAATAACCACTTTTTAAACCCTCACAGTGACCAAAATGGCAATTTTTACAGAGTTTTGCTTGCTCAAAAGCTTCAATTTTGACCCGTTTCAGTTACAGAAATGACTTTAAACACACTTATTTTAGTTGAAAAAGTCATAATTCACATCCAACAGTCATTTAGAGTCAAAAGATTAAATGTTAAAATTTCATCATTATAGACCATTTTGGGAACGTTCGACATGTCCGGAGTCATCGTTTTTCATCCAAAAATTGATTTTTTGGACTGTACCAAAAATGATTCAAAATGTCAATTGGATTGTGCCTCATGTTTTATAACCACTTTTTAAACCCTCACAGTGACCAAAATTGCCATTTTTACAGAGTTTTGCTTACTCAAAAGCTTCAATTTTGACCCGTTTCAGGCACAGAAATGACTTTAAACACACTTATTTTAGTTGAAAAAGTCATAATTCACATCCAACAGTCATTTAGAGTCAAAAGATTAAATGTTAAAATTTCATCATTATAGACCATTTTGGGAACGTTCGACATGTCCGGAGTCATCGTTTTTCATCTGAAAATTGATTTTTTGGACTGTACCAAAAATGATTCAAAATGTCAATTGGATCGTGCCTCATGTTGAATAACCACTTTTTAAACCCTCACAGTGACCAAAATGGCAATTTTTACAGAGTTTTGCTTACTCAAAAGCGTCAATTTTGACCCGTTTCAGGCACAGAAATGACTTTAAACACACTAATTTTAGTTGAAAAAGTCATAATTCACATCCAACAGTCATTTAGAGTCAAAAGATTAAATGTTAAAATTTCATCATTATAGACCATTTTGGGAATGTTCGACATGTCCGGAGTCATCGTTTTTCATCCGAAAATTGATTTTTTGGACTGTACCAAAAATGATTCAAAATGTCAATTGGATCGTGCCTCATGTTGAATAACCACTTTTTAAACCCTCACAGTGACCAAAATTGCCATTTTTACAGAGTTTCGCTTACTTAAAAGCTTCAATTTTGACCCGTTTCAGGCACAGAAATGACTTTAAACACACTTATTTTAGTTGAAAAAGTCATAATTCACATCCAACAGTCATTTAGAGTCAAAAGATTAAATGTTAAAATTTCATCATTATAGACCATTTTGGGAACGTTCGACATGTCCGGAGTCATCGTTTTTCATCTGAAAATTGATTTTTTGGACTGTACCAAAAATGATTCAAAATGTCAATTGGATCGTGCCTCATGTTGAATAACCACTTTTTAAACCCTCACAGTGACCAAAATGGCAATTTTTACAGAGTTTTGCTTACTCAAAAGCTTCAATTTTGACCCGTTTCAGGCACAGAAATGACTTTAAACACACTAATTTTAGTTGAAAAAGTCATAATTCACATCCAACAGTCATTTAGAGTCAAAAGATTAAATGTTAAAATTTCATCATTATAGACCATTTTGGGAATGTTCGACATTTCCGGAGTCATCGTTTTTCATCCGAAAATTGATTTTTTGGACTGTACCAAAAATGATTCAAAATGTCAATTGGATCGTGCCTCATGTTGAATAACCACTTTTTCAACCCTCACAGTGACCAAAATTGCCATTTTTACAGAGTTTTGCTTACTTAAAAGCTTCAATTTTGACCCGTTTCAGGCACAGAAATGACTTTAAACACACTTATTTTAGTTGAAAAAGTCATAATTCACATCCAACAGTCATTTAGAGTCAAAAGATTAAATGTTAAAATTTCATCATTATAGACCATTTTGGGAACGTTCGACATGTCCGGAGTCATCGTTTTTCATCCGAAAATTGATTTTTTGGACTGTACCAAAAATGATTCAAAATGTCAATTGGATCGTGCCTCATGTTGAATAACCACTTTTTAAACCCTCACAGTGACCAAAATGGCAATTTTTACAGAGTTTTGCTTACTCAAAAGCTTCAATTTTGACCCGTTTCTGGCACAGAAATGACTTTAAACACACTTATTTTAGTTGAAAAAGTCATAATTCACATCCAACAGTCATTTAGAGTCAAAAGATTAAATTTTAAAATTTCATCATTATAGACCCTTTTGGGAACGTTCGACATGTCCGGAGTCATCGTTTTTCATCCGAAAATTGATTTTTTGGACTGTATCAAAAATGATTCAAAATGTCAATTGGATCGTGCCTCATGTTGAATAACCACTTTTTAAACCCTCACAGTGACCAAAATGGCAATTTTTACAGAGTTTTGCTTACTCAAAAGCTTCAATTTTGACCCGTTTCAGGCACAGAAATGACTTTAAACACACTTATTTTAGTTGAAAAAGTCATAATTCACACCCAACAGTCATTTAGAGTCAAAAGATTAAATGTTAAAATTTCATCATTATAGACCATTTTGGGAATGTTCGACATGTCCGGAGTCATCGTTTTTCATCCGAAAATTGATTTTTTGGACTGTACCAAAAATTATTCAAAATGTCAATTGGATCGTGCCTCGTGTTAAATAACCACTTTTTAAACCCTCACAGTGACCAAAATGGCAATTTTTACAGAGTTTTGCTTACTCAAAAGCTTCAATTTTGACCCGTTTCAGGCACAGAAATGACTTTAAACACACTTATTTTAGTTGAAAAAGTCATAATTCACACCCAACAGTCATTTAGAGTCAAAAGATTAAATGTTAAAATTTCATCATTATAGACCATTTTGGGAATGTTCGACATGTCCGGAGTCATCGTTTTTCATCCGAAAATTGATTTTTTGGACTGTACCAAAAATTATTCAAAATGTCAATTGGATCGTGCCTCGTGTTAAATAACCACTTTTTAAACCCTCACAGTGACCAAAATGGCCATTTTTACAGAGTTTTGCTTATTTAAAAGCTTCAATTTTGACCCATTTCAGTCACAGAAATGACTTTAAACACACTTATTTTAGTTGAAAAAGTCATAATTCACATCCAACAGTCATTTAGAGTCAAAAGATTAAATGTTAAAATTTCATCATTATAGACCATTTTGGGAATGTTCGACATGTCCGGAGTCATCGTTTTTCATCCGAAAATTGATTTTTTGGACTGTACCAAAAATGATTCAAAATGTCAATTGGATCGTGCCTCATGTTGAATAACCACTTTTTAAACCCTCACAGTGACCAAAATGTCCATTTTTACAGAGTTTTGCTTACTCAAAAGCTTCAATTTTGACCCGTTTCAGTCACAGAAATGACTTTAAACACACTTATTTTAGTTGAAAAAGTCATAATTCACATCCAACAGTCATTTAGAGTGAAAAGATTAAATGTTAAAATTTCAATATTATAGACCATTTTGGGAACGTTCGACATGTCCGGAGTCATCGTTTTTCATCCGAAAATTGATTTTTTGGACTCTACCAAAAATGATTCAAAATGTCAATTGGATCGTGCCTCATGTTGAATAACCACTTTTTAAACCCTCAAAGTGACCAAAATGGCCATTTTACAGAGTTTTGCTTACTCAAAAGCTTCAATTTTGACCCGTTTCAGTCACAGAAATGACTTTAAACACACTTATTTTAGTTGAAATTGTCATAATTCACATCCAACAGTCATTTAGAGTCAAAAGATTAAATGTTAAAATTTCATCATTATAGACCATTTTGGGAACGTTCGACATGTCCGGAGTCATCGTTTTTCATCCGAAAATTGATTTTTTTGGGCTGTACCAAAAATTATTCAAAATGTCAATTGGATCGTGCCTCATGTTGAATAACCACTTTTTAAACCCTCAAAGTGACCAAAATGGGAATTTTTACAGAGTTTTGCTTACTCAAAAGCTTCAATTTTGACCCGTTTCAGGCACAGAAATGACTTTAAACACACTTATTTTAGTTGAAAAAGTCATAATTCACATCCAGCAGTCATTTAGAGTCAAAAGATTAAATGTTAAAATTTCATCAGTATAGACCATTTTGGGAACGTTCGACATGTCCGGAGTCATCGTTTTTCATCCGAAAATTGATTTTTTGGACTGTACCAAAAATGATTCAAAATGTCAATTGGATCGTGCCTCATGTTGAATAACCACTTTTTAAACCCTCACAGTGACCAAAATGGCAATTTTTACAGAGTTTTGCTTACTCAAAAGCTTCAATTTTGACCCGTTTCAGGCACAGAAATGACTTTAAACACACTTATTTTAGTTGAAAAAGTCATAATTCACATCCATCAGTCATTTAGAGTCAAAAGATTAAATTTTAAAATTTCATCATTATAGACCCTTTTGGGAACGTTCGACATGTCCGGAGTCATCGTTTTTCATCCGAAAATTGATTTTTTGGACTGTACCAAAAATGATTCAAAATGTCAATTGGATCGTGCCTCATGTTGAATAACCACTTTTTAAACCCTCACAGTGACCAAAATGTCCATTTTTACAGAGTTTTGCTTACTCAAAAGCTTCAATTTTGACCCGTTTCAGTCACAGAAATGACTTTAAACACACTTATTTTAGTTGAAAAAGTCATAATTCACATCCAACAGTCATTTAGAGTCAAAAGATTAAATGTTAAAATTTCAATATTATAGACCATTTTGGGAACGTTCGACATGTCCGGAGTCATCGTTTTTCATCCGAAAATTGATTTTTTGGACTGTACCAAAAATGATTCAAAATGTCAATTGGATCGTGCCTCATGTTGAATAACCACTTTTTAAACCCTCAAAGTGACCAAAATGGCCATTTTACAGAGTTTTGCTCACTCAAAAGCTTCAATTTTGACCCGTTTCAGTCACAGAAATGACTTTAAACACACTTATTTTAGTTGAAATTGTCATAATTCACATCCAACAGTCATTTAGAGTCAAAAGATTAAATGTTAAAATTTCATCATTATAGACCATTTTGGGAACGTTCGACATGTCCGGAGTCATCGTTTTTCATCCGAAAATTGATTTTTTGGGCTGTACCAAAAATTATTCAAAATGTCAATTGGATCGTGCCTCATGTTGAATAACCACTTTTTAAACCCTCAAAGTGACCAAAATGGGAATTTTTACAGAGATTTGCTTACTCAAAAGCTTCAATTTTGACCCGTTTCAGGCACAGAAATGACTTTAAACACACTTATTTTAGTTGAAAAAGTCATAATTCACATCCAGCAGTCATTTAGAGTCAAAAGATTAAATGTTAAAATTTCATCATTATAGACCATTTTGGGAACGTTCGACATGTCCGGAGTCATCGTTTTTCATCCGAAAATTGATTTTTTGGACTGTACCAAAAATGATTCAAAATGTCAATTGGATCGTGCCTCATGTTGAATAACCACTTTTTAAACCCTCACAGTGACCAAAATGGCAATTTTTACAGAGTTTTGCTTGCTCAAAAGCTTCAATTTTGACCCGTTTCAGTTACAGAAATGACTTTAAACACACTTATTTTAGTTGAAAAAGTCATAATTCACATCCAACTGTCATTTAGAGTCAAAAGATTAAATGTTAAAATTTCATCATTATAGACCATTTTGGGAACGTTCGACATGTCCGGAGTCATCGTTTTTCATCCAAAAATTGATTTTTTGGACTGTACCAAAAATGATTCAAAATGTCAATTGGATTGTGCCTCATGTTGAATAACCACTTTTTAAACCCTCACAGTGACCAAAATTGCCATTTTTACAGAGTTTTGCTTACTCAAAAGCTTCAATTTTGACCCGTTTCAGGCACAGAAATGACTTTAAACACACTTATTTTAGTTGAAAAAGTCATAATTCACATCCAACAGTCATTTAGAGTCAAAAGATTAAATGTTAAAATGTCATCATTATAGACCATTTTGGGAACGTTCGACATGTCCGGAGTCATCGTTTTTCATCTGAAAATTGATTTTTTGGACTGTACCAAAAATGATTCAAAATGTCAATTGGATCGTGCCTCATGTTGAATAACCACTTTTTAAACCCTCACAGTGACCAAAATGGCAATTTTTACAGAGTTTTGCTTACTCAAAAGCTTCAATTTTGACCCGTTTCAGGCACAGAAATGACTTTAAACACACTAATTTTAGTTGAAAAAGTCATAATTCACATCCAACAGTCATTTAGAGTCAAAAGATTAAATGTTAAAATTTCATCATTATAGACCATTTTGGGAATGTTCGACATGTCCGGAGTCATCGTTTTTCATCCGAAAATTGATTTTTTGGACTGTACCAAAAATGATTCAAAATGTCAATTGGATCGTGCCTCATGTTGAATAACCACTTTTTAAACCCTCACAGTGACCAAAATGTCCATTTTTACAGAGTTTTGCTTACTCAAAAGCTTCAATTTTGACCCGTTTCAGGCACAGAAATGACTTTAAACACACTTATTTTAGTTGAAAAAGTCATAATTCACATCCAACAGTCATTTAGAGTCAAAAGATTAAATGTTAAAATTTCAATATTATAGACCATTTTGGGAACGTTCGACATGTCCGGAGTCATCGTTTTTCATCCGAAAATTGATTTTTTGGACTGTACCAAAAATGATTCAAAATGTCAATTGGATCGTGCCTCATGTTGAATAACCACTTTTTAAACCCTCAAAGTGACCAAAATGGCCATTTTACAGAGTTTTGCTCACTCAAAAGCTTCAATTTTGACCCGTTTCAGTCACAGAAATGACTTTAAACACACTTATTTTAGTTGAAATTGTCATAATTCACATCCAACAGTCATTTAGAGTCAAAAGATTAAATGTTAAAATTTCATCATTATAGACCATTTTGGGAACGTTCGACATGTCCGGAGTCATCGTTTTTCATCCGAAAATTGATTTTTTGGGCTGTACCAAAAATTATTCAAAATGTCAATTGGATCGTGCCTCATGTTGAATAACCACTTTTTAAACCCTCAAAGTGACCAAAATGGGAATTTTTACAGAGTTTTGCTTACTCAAAAGCTTCAATTTTGACCCGTTTCAGGCACAGAAATGACTTTAAACACACTTATTTTAGTTGAAAAAGTCATAATTCACATCCAGCAGTCATTTAGAGTCAAAAGATTAAATGTTAAAATTTCATCATTATAGACCATTTTGGGAACGTTCGACATGTCCGGAGTCATCGTTTTTCATCCGAAAATTGATTTTTTGGACTGTACCAAAAATGATTCAAAATGTCAATTGGATCGTGCCTCATGTTGAATAACCACTTTTTAAACCCTCACAGTGACCAAAATGGCAATTTTTACAGAGTTTTGCTTGCTCAAAAGCTTCAATTTTGACCCGTTTCAGTTACAGAAATGACTTTAAACACACTTATTTTAGTTGAAAAAGTCATAATTCACATCCAACTGTCATTTAGAGTCAAAAGATTAAATGTTAAAATTTCATCATTATAGACCATTTTGGGAACGTTCGACATGTCCGGAGTCATCGTTTTTCATCCAAAAATTGATTTTTTGGACTGTACCAAAAATGATTCAAAATGTCAATTGGATTGTGCCTCATGTTGAATAACCACTTTTTAAACCCTCACAGTGACCAAAATTGCCATTTTTACAGAGTTTTGCTTACTCAAAAGCTTCAATTTTGACCCGTTTCAGGCACAGAAATGACTTTAAACACACTTATTTTAGTTGAAAAAGTCATAATTCACATCCAACAGTCATTTAGAGTCAAAAGATTAAATGTTAAAATGTCATCATTATAGACCATTTTGGGAACGTTCGACATGTCCGGAGTCATCGTTTTTCATCTGAAAATTGATTTTTTGGACTGTACCAAAAATGATTCAAAATGTCAATTGGATCGTGCCTCATGTTGAATAACCACTTTTTAAACCCTCACAGTGACCAAAATGGCAATTTTTACAGAGTTTTGCTTACTCAAAAGCTTCAATTTTGACCCGTTTCAGGCACAGAAATGACTTTAAACACACTAATTTTAGTTGAAAAAGTCATAATTCACATCCAACAGTCATTTAGAGTCAAAAGATTAAATGTTAAAATTTCATCATTATAGACCATTTTGGGAATGTTCGACATGTCCGGAGTCATCGTTTTTCATCCGAAAATTGATTTTTTGGACTGTACCAAAAATGATTCAAAATGTCAATTGGATCGTGCCTCATGTTGAATAACCACTTTTTAAACCCTCACAGTGACCAAAATTGCCATTTTTACAGAGTTTTGCTTACTTAAAAGCTTCAATTTTGACCCGTTTCAGGCACAGAAATGACTTTAAACACACTTATTTTAGTTGAAAAAGTCATAATTCACATCCAACAGTCATTTAGAGTCAAAAGATTAAATGTTAAAATTTCATCATTATAGACCATTTTGGGAACGTTCGACATGTCCGGAGTCATCGTTTTTCATCCGAAAATTGATTTTTTGGACTATACCAAAAATGATTCAAAATGTCAATTGGATCGTGCCTCATGTTGAATAACCACTTTTTAAACCCTCACAGTGACCAAAATTGCCATTTATACAGAGTTTTGCTTACTTAAAAGCTTCAATTTTGACCCGTTTCAGGCACAGAAATGACTTTAAACACACTTATTTTAGTTGAAAAAGTCATAATTCACATCCAACAGTCATTTAGAGTCAAAAGATTAAATGTTAAAATTTCATCATTATAGACCATTTTGGGAACGATCGACATGTCCGGAGTCATCGTTTTTCATCTGAAAATTGATTTTTTGGACTGTACCAAAAATGATTCAAAATGTCAATTGGATCGTGCCTCATGTTGAATAACCACTTTTTAAACCCTCACAGTGACCAAAATGGCAATTTTTACAGAGTTTTGCTTACTCAAAAGCTTCAATTTTGACCCGTTTCAGGCACAGAAATGACTTTAAACACACTAATTTTAGTTGAAAAAGTCATAATTCACATCCAACAGTCATTTAGAGTCAAAAGATTAAATGTTAAAATTTCATCATTATAGACCATTTTGGGAATGTTCGACATGTCCGGAGTCATCGTTTTTCATCCGAAAATTGATTTTTTGGACTGTACCAAAAATGATTCAAAATGTCAATTGGATCGTGCCTCATGTTGAATAACCACTTTTTAAACCCTCACAGTGACCAAAATGTCCATTTTTACAGAGTTTTGCTTACTCAAAAGCTTCAATTTTGACCCGTTTCAGTCACAGAAATGACTTTAAACACACTTATTTTAGTTGAAAAAGTCATAATTCACATCCAACAGTCATTTAGAGTGAAAAGATTAAATGTTAAAATTTCAATATTATAGACCATTTTGGGAACGTTCGACATGTCCGGAGTCATCGTTTTTCATCCGAAAATTGATTTTTTGGACTCTACCAAAAATGATTCAAAATGTCAATTGGATCGTGCCTCATGTTGAATAACCACTTTTTAAACCCTCAAAGTGACCAAAATGGCCATTTTACAGAGTTTTGCTTACTCAAAAGCTTCAATTTTGACCCGTTTCAGTCACAGAAATGACTTTAAACACACTTATTTTAGTTGAAATTGTCATAATTCACATCCAACAGTCATTTAGAGTCAAAAGATTAAATGTTAAAATTTCATCATTATAGACCATTTTGGGAACGTTCGACATGTCCGGAGTCATCGTTTTTCATCCGAAAATTGATTTTTTTGGGCTGTACCAAAAATTATTCAAAATGTCAATTGGATCGTGCCTCATGTTGAATAACCACTTTTTAAACCCTCAAAGTGACCAAAATGGGAATTTTTACAGAGTTTTGCTTACTCAAAAGCTTCAATTTTGACCCGTTTCAGGCACAGAAATGACTTTAAACACACTTATTTTAGTTGAAAAAGTCATAATTCACATCCAGCAGTCATTTAGAGTCAAAAGATTAAATGTTAAAATTTCATCAGTATAGACCATTTTGGGAACGTTCGACATGTCCGGAGTCATCGTTTTTCATCCGAAAATTGATTTTTTGGACTGTACCAAAAATGATTCAAAATGTCAATTGGATCGTGCCTCATGTTGAATAACCACTTTTTAAACCCTCACAGTGACCAAAATGGCAATTTTTACAGAGTTTTGCTTACTCAAAAGCTTCAATTTTGACCCGTTTCAGGCACAGAAATGACTTTAAACACACTTATTTTAGTTGAAAAAGTCATAATTCACATCCATCAGTCATTTAGAGTCAAAAGATTAAATTTTAAAATTTCATCATTATAGACCCTTTTGGGAACGTTCGACATGTCCGGAGTCATCGTTTTTCATCCGAAAATTGATTTTTTGGACTGTACCAAAAATGATTCAAAATGTCAATTGGATCGTGCCTCATGTTGAATAACCACTTTTTAAACCCTCACAGTGACCAAAATGTCCATTTTTACAGAGTTTTGCTTACTCAAAAGCTTCAATTTTGACCCGTTTCAGTCACAGAAATGACTTTAAACACACTTATTTTAGTTGAAAAAGTCATAATTCACATCCAACAGTCATTTAGAGTCAAAAGATTAAATGTTAAAATTTCAATATTATAGACCATTTTGGGAACGTTCGACATGTCCGGAGTCATCGTTTTTCATCCGAAAATTGATTTTTTGGACTGTACCAAAAATGATTCAAAATGTCAATTGGATCGTGCCTCATGTTGAATAACCACTTTTTAAACCCTCAAAGTGACCAAAATGGCCATTTTACAGAGTTTTGCTCACTCAAAAGCTTCAATTTTGACCCGTTTCAGTCACAGAAATGACTTTAAACACACTTATTTTAGTTGAAATTGTCATAATTCACATCCAACAGTCATTTAGAGTCAAAAGATTAAATGTTAAAATTTCATCATTATAGACCATTTTGGGAACGTTCGACATGTCCGGAGTCATCGTTTTTCATCCGAAAATTGATTTTTTGGGCTGTACCAAAAATTATTCAAAATGTCAATTGGATCGTGCCTCATGTTGAATAACCACTTTTTAAACCCTCAAAGTGACCAAAATGGGAATTTTTACAGAGATTTGCTTACTCAAAAGCTTCAATTTTGACCCGTTTCAGGCACAGAAATGACTTTAAACACACTTATTTTAGTTGAAAAAGTCATAATTCACATCCAGCAGTCATTTAGAGTCAAAAGATTAAATGTTAAAATTTCATCATTATAGACCATTTTGGGAACGTTCGACATGTCCGGAGTCATCGTTTTTCATCCGAAAATTGATTTTTTGGACTGTACCAAAAATGATTCAAAATGTCAATTGGATCGTGCCTCATGTTGAATAACCACTTTTTAAACCCTCACAGTGACCAAAATGGCAATTTTTACAGAGTTTTGCTTGCTCAAAAGCTTCAATTTTGACCCGTTTCAGTTACAGAAATGACTTTAAACACACTTATTTTAGTTGAAAAAGTCATAATTCACATCCAACTGTCATTTAGAGTCAAAAGATTAAATGTTAAAATTTCATCATTGTAGACCATTTTGGGAACGTTCGACATGTCCGGAGTCATCGTTTTTCATCCAAAAATTGATTTTTTGGACTGTACCAAAAATGATTCAAAATGTCAATTGGATTGTGCCTCATGTTGAATAACCACTTTTTAAACCCTCACAGTGACCAAAATTGCCATTTTTACAGAGTTTTGCTTACTCAAAAGCTTCAATTTTGACCCGTTTCAGGCACAGAAATGACTTTAAACACACTTATTTTAGTTGAAAAAGTCATAATTCACATCCAACAGTCATTTAGAGTCAAAAGATTAAATGTTAAAATGTCATCATTATAGACCATTTTGGGAACGTTCGACATGTCCGGAGTCATCGTTTTTCATCTGAAAATTGATTTTTTGGACTGTACCAAAAATGATTCAAAATGTCAATTGGATCGTGCCTCATGTTGAATAACCACTTTTTAAACCCTCACAGTGACCAAAATGGCAATTTTTACAGAGTTTTGCTTACTCAAAAGCTTCAATTTTGACCCGTTTCAGGCACAGAAATGACTTTAAACACACTAATTTTAGTTGAAAAAGTCATAATTCACATCCAACAGTCATTTAGAGTCAAAAGATTAAATGTTAAAATTTCATCATTATAGACCATTTTGGGAATGTTCGACATGTCCGGAGTCATCGTTTTTCATCCGAAAATTGATTTTTTGGACTGTACCAAAAATGATTCAAAATGTCAATTGGATCGTGCCTCATGTTGAATAACCACTTTTTAAACCCTCACAGTGACCAAAATGTCCATTTTTACAGAGTTTTGCTTACTCAAAAGCTTCAATTTTGACCCGTTTCAGGCACAGAAATGACTTTAAACACACTTATTTTAGTTGAAAAAGTCATAATTCACATCCAACAGTCATTTAGAGTCAAAAGATTAAATGTTAAAATTTCAATATTATAGACCATTTTGGGAACGTTCGACATGTCCGGAGTCATCGTTTTTCATCCGAAAATTGATTTTTTGGACTGTACCAAAAATGATTCAAAATGTCAATTGGATCGTGCCTCATGTTGAATAACCACTTTTTAAACCCTCAAAGTGACCAAAATGGCCATTTTACAGAGTTTTGCTCACTCAAAAGCTTCAATTTTGACCCGTTTCAGTCACAGAAATGACTTTAAACACACTTATTTTAGTTGAAATTGTCATAATTCACATCCAACAGTCATTTAGAGTCAAAAGATTAAATGTTAAAATTTCATCATTATAGACCATTTTGGGAACGTTCGACATGTCCGGAGTCATCGTTTTTCATCCGAAAATTGATTTTTTGGGCTGTACCAAAAATTATTCAAAATGTCAATTGGATCGTGCCTCATGTTGAATAACCACTTTTTAAACCCTCAAAGTGACCAAAATGGGAATTTTTACAGAGTTTTGCTTACTCAAAAGCTTCAATTTTGACCCGTTTCAGGCACAGAAATGACTTTAAACACACTTATTTTAGTTGAAAAAGTCATAATTCACATCCAGCAGTCATTTAGAGTCAAAAGATTAAATGTTAAAATTTCATCATTATAGACCATTTTGGGAACGTTCGACATGTCCGGAGTCATCGTTTTTCATCCGAAAATTGATTTTTTGGACTGTACCAAAAATGATTCAAAATGTCAATTGGATCGTGCCTCATGTTGAATAACCACTTTTTAAACCCTCACAGTGACCAAAATGGCAATTTTTACAGAGTTTTGCTTGCTCAAAAGCTTCAATTTTGACCCGTTTCAGTTACAGAAATGACTTTAAACACACTTATTTTAGTTGAAAAAGTCATAATTCACATCCAACTGTCATTTAGAGTCAAAAGATTAAATGTTAAAATTTCATCATTATAGACCATTTTGGGAACGTTCGACATGTCCGGAGTCATCGTTTTTCATCCAAAAATTGATTTTTTGGACTGTACCAAAAATGATTCAAAATGTCAATTGGATTGTGCCTCATGTTGAATAACCACTTTTTAAACCCTCACAGTGACCAAAATTGCCATTTTTACAGAGTTTTGCTTACTCAAAAGCTTCAATTTTGACCCGTTTCAGGCACAGAAATGACTTTAAACACACTTATTTTAGTTGAAAAAGTCATAATTCACATCCAACAGTCATTTAGAGTCAAAAGATTAAATGTTAAAATGTCATCATTATAGACCATTTTGGGAACGTTCGACATGTCCGGAGTCATCGTTTTTCATCTGAAAATTGATTTTTTGGACTGTACCAAAAATGATTCAAAATGTCAATTGGATCGTGCCTCATGTTGAATAACCACTTTTTAAACCCTCACAGTGACCAAAATGGCAATTTTTACAGAGTTTTGCTTACTCAAAAGCTTCAATTTTGACCCGTTTCAGGCACAGAAATGACTTTAAACACACTAATTTTAGTTGAAAAAGTCATAATTCACATCCAACAGTCATTTAGAGTCAAAAGATTAAATGTTAAAATTTCATCATTATAGACCATTTTGGGAATGTTCGACATGTCCGGAGTCATCGTTTTTCATCCGAAAATTGATTTTTTGGACTGTACCAAAAATGATTCAAAATGTCAATTGGATCGTGCCTCATGTTGAATAACCACTTTTTAAACCCTCACAGTGACCAAAATTGCCATTTTTACAGAGTTTTGCTTACTTAAAAGCTTCAATTTTGACCCGTTTCAGGCACAGAAATGACTTTAAACACACTTATTTTAGTTGAAAAAGTCATAATTCACATCCAACAGTCATTTAGAGTCAAAAGATTAAATGTTAAAATTTCATCATTATAGACCATTTTGGGAACGTTCGACATGTCCGGAGTCATCGTTTTTCATCCGAAAATTGATTTTTTGGACTATACCAAAAATGATTCAAAATGTCAATTGGATCGTGCCTCATGTTGAATAACCACTTTTTAAACCCTCACAGTGACCAAAATTGCCATTTATACAGAGTTTTGCTTACTTAAAAGCTTCAATTTTGACCCGTTTCAGGCACAGAAATGACTTTAAACACACTTATTTTAGTTGAAAAAGTCATAATTCACATCCAACAGTCATTTAGAGTCAAAAGATTAAATGTTAAAATTTCATCATTATAGACCATTTTGGGAACGATCGACATGTCCGGAGTCATCGTTTTTCATCTGAAAATTGATTTTTTGGACTGTACCAAAAATGATTCAAAATGTCAATTGGATCGTGCCTCATGTTGAATAACCACTTTTTAAACCCTCACAGTGACCAAAATGGCAATTTTTACAGAGTTTTGCTTACTCAAAAGCTTCAATTTTGACCCGTTTCAGGCACAGAAATGACTTTAAACACACTAATTTTAGTTGAAAAAGTCATAATTCACATCCAACAGTCATTTAGAGTCAAAAGATTAAATGTTAAAATTTCAATATTATAGACCATTTTGGGAACGTTCGACATGTCCGGAGTCATCGTTTTTCATCCGAAAATTGATTTTTTGGACTGTACCAAAAATGATTCAAAATGTCAATTGGATCGTGCCTCATGTTGAATAACCACTTTTTAAACCCTCAAAGTGACCAAAATGGCCATTTTACAGAGTTTTGCTAACTCAAAAGCTTCATTTTTGACCCGTTTCAGTCACAGAAATGACTTTAAACACACTTATTTTAGTTGAAATTGTCATAATTCACATCCAACAGTCATTTAGAGTCAAAAGATTAAATGTTAAAATTTCATCATTATACACCATTTTGGGAACGTTCGACATGTCCGGAGTCATCGTTTTTCATCCGAAAATTGATTTTTTGGACTGTACCAAAAATGATTCAAAATGTCAATTGGATCGTGCCTCATGTTGAATAACCACTTTTTAAACCCTCACAGTGACCAAAATGGCAATTTTTACAGAGTTTTGCTTACTCAAAAGCTTCAATTTTCACCCGTTTCAGGCACAGAAATGACTTTAAACACACTTATTTTAGTTGAAAAAGTCATAATTCACATCCAACAGTCATTTAGAGTCAAAAGATTAAATTTTAAAATTTCATCATTATAGACCCTTTTGGGAACGTTCGACATGTCCGGAGTCATCGTTTTTCATCCGAAAATTGATTTTTTGGACTGTACCAAAAATGATTCAAAATGTCAATTGGACCGTGCCTCATGTTGAATAACCACTTTTTAAACCCTCACAGTGACCAAAATGGCAATTTTTACAGAGTTTTGCTTACTCAAAAGCTTCAATTTTGACCCGTTTCAGGCACAGAAATGACTTTAAACACACTTATTTTAGTTGAAATTGTCATAATTCACATCCAACAGTCATTTAGAGTCAAAAGATTAAATGTTAAAATTTCATCATTATAGACCATTTTGGGAACGTTCGACATGTCCGGAGTCAACGTTTTTCATCCGAAAATTGATTTTTTGGGCTGTACCAAAAATTATTCAAAATGTCAATTGGATCGTGCCTCATGTTGAATAACCACTTTTTAAACCCTCAAAGTGACCAAAATGGGAATTTTTACAGAGTTTTGCTTACTCAAAAGCTTCAATTTTGACCCGTTTCAGGCACAGAAATGACTTTAAACACACTAATTTTAGTTGAAAAAGTCATAATTCACATCCAACAGTCATTTAGAGTCAAAAGATTAAATGTTAAAATTTCATCATTATAGACCATTTTGGGAATGTTCGACATGTCCGGAGTCATCGTTTTTCATCCGAAAATTGATTTTTTGGACTGTACCAAAAATGATTCAAAATGTCAATTGGATCGTGCCTCATGTTGAATAACCACTTTTTAAACCCTCACAGTGACCAAAATTGCCATTTTTACAGAGTTTTGCTTACTTAAAAGCTTCAATTTTGACCCGTTTCAGGCACAGAAATGACTTTAAACACACTTATTTTAGTTGAAAAAGTCATAATTCACATCCAACAGTCATTTAGAGTCAAAAGATTAAATGTTAAAATTTCATCATTATAGACCATTTTGGGAACGTTCGACATGTCCGGAGTCATCGTTTTTCATCCGAAAATTGATTTTTTGGACTGTACCAAAAATGATTCAAAATGTCAATTGGATCGTGCCTCATGTTGAATAACCACTTTTTAAACCCTCACAGTGACCAAAATGTCAATTTTTACAGAGTTTTGCTTACTCAAAAGCTTCAATTTTGACCCGTTTCAGTCACAGAAATGACTTTAAACACACTTATTTTAGTTGAAAAAGTCATAATTCACATCCAAAAGTCATTTAGACACAAAAGATTAAATGTTAAAATTTCAATATTATAGACCATTTTGGGAACGTTCGACATGTCCGGAGTCATCGTTTTTCATCCGAAAATTGATTTTTTGGACTGTACCAAAAATGATTCAAAATGTCAATTGGATCGTGCCTCATGTTGAATAACCACTTTTTAAACCCTCAAAGTGACCAAAATGGCCATTTTACAGAGTTTTGCTAACTCAAAAGCTTCATTTTTGACCCGTTTCAGTCACAGAAATGACTTTAAACACACTTATTTTAGTTGAAATTGTCATAATTCACATCCAACAGTCATTTAGAGTCAAAAGATTAAATGTTAAAATTTCATCATTATAGACCATTTTGGGAACGTTCGACATGTCCGGAGTCATCGTTTTTCATCCGAAAATTGATTTTTTGGACTGTACCAAAAATGATTCAAAATGTCAATTGGATCGTGCCTCATGTTGAATAACCACTTTTTAAACCCTCACAGTGACCAAAATGGCAATTTTTACAGAGTTTTGCTTGCTCAAAAGCTTCAATTTTGACCCGTTTCAGGCACAGAAATGACTTTAAACACACTTATTTTAGTTGAAAAAGTCATAATTCACATCCAACAGTCATTTAGAGTCAAAAGATTACATTTTAAAATTTCATCATTATAGACCCTTTTGGGAACGTTCGACATGTCCGGAGTCATCGTTTTTCAACCGAAAATTGATTTTTTGGACTGTACCAAAAATGATTCAAAATGTCAATTGGATCGTGCCTCATGTTGAATAACCACTTTTTAAACCCTCACAGTGACCAAAATGGCAATTTTTACAGAGTTTTGCTTACTCAAAAGCTTCAATTTTGACCCGTTTCAGGCACAGAAATGACTTTAAACACACTTATTTTAGTTGAAATTGTCATAATTCACATCCAACAGTCATTTAGAGTCAAAAGATTAAATGTTAAAATTTCATCATTATAGACCATTTTGGGAACGTTCGACATGTCCGGAGTCATCGTTTTTCATCCGAAAATTGATTTTTTGGGCTGTACCAAAAATTATTCAAAATGTCAATTGGATCGTGCCTCATGTTGAATAACCACTTTTTAAACCCTCAAAGTGACCAAAATGGGAATTTTTACAGAGTTTTGCTTACTCAAAAGCTTCAATTTTGACCCGTTTCAGGCACAGAAATGACTTTAAACACACTTATTTTAGTTGATAAAGTCATAATTCACATCCAGCAGTCATTTAGAGTCAAAAGATTAAATGTTAAAATTTCATCATTATAGACCATTTTGGGAACGTTCGACATGTCCGGAGTCATCGTTTTTCATCCGAAAATGGATTTTTTGGACTGTACCAAAAATGATTCAAAATGTCAATTGGATCGTGCCTCATGTTGAATAACCACTTTTTAAACCCTCACAGTGACCAAAATGGCAATTTTTACAGAGTTTGCTTACTCAAAAGCTTAAATTTTGACCCGTTTCAGGCACAGAAATGACTTTAAACACACTTATTTTAGTTGAAAAAGTCATAATTCACATCCAACAGTCATTTAGAGTCAAAAGATTAAATGTTAAAATTTCATCATTATAGACCATTTTGGGAATGTTCGACATGTCCGGAGTCATCGTTTTTCATCCGAAAATTGATTTTTTGGACTGTACCAGAAATGATTCAAAATGTCAATTGGATCGTGCCTCATGTTGAATAACCACTTTTTAAACCCTCACAGTGACCAAAATGTCCATTTTTACAGAGTTTTGCTTACTCAAAAGCTTCAATTTTGACCCGTTTCAGTCACAGAAATGACTTTAAACACACTTATTTTAGTTGAAAAAGTCATAATTCACATCCAACAGTCATTTAGAGTCAAAAGATTAAATGTTAAAATTTCAATATTATAGACCATTTTGGGAACGTTCGACATGTCCGGAGTCATCATTTTTCATCCGAAAATTGATTTTTTGGACTGTACCAAAAATGATTCAAAATGTCAATTGGATCGTGCCTCATGTTGAATAACCACTTTTTAAACCCTCAAAGTGACCAAAATGGCCATTTTACAGAGTTTTGCTAACTCAAAAGCTTCAATTTTGACCCGTTTCAGTCACAGAAATGACTTTAAACACACTTATTTTAGTTGAAATTGTCATAATTCACATCCAACAGTCATTTAGAGTCAAAAGATTAAATGTTAAAATTTCATCATTATAGACCATTTTGGGAACGTTCGACATGTCCGGAGTCATCGTTTTTCATCCGAAAATTGATTTTTTGGGCTGTACCAAAAATTATTCAAAATGTCAATTGGATCGTGCCTCATGTTGAATAACCACTTTTTAAACCCTCAAAGTGACCAAAATGGGAATTTTTACAGAGTTTTGCTTACTCAAAAGCTTCAATTTTGACCCATTTCAGGCACAGAAATGACTTTAAACACACTTATTTTAGTTGAAAAAGTCATAATTCACATCCAGCAGTCATTTAGAGTCAAAAGATTAAATGTTAAAATTTCATCATTATAGACCATTTTGGGAACGTTCGACATGTCCGGAGTCATCGTTTTTCATCCGAAAATTGATTTTTTGGACTGTACCAAAAATGATTCAAAATGTCAATTGGATCGTGCCTCATGTTGAATAACCACTTTTTAAACCCTCACAGTGACCAAAATGGCAATTTTTACAGAGTTTTGCTTGCTCAAAAGCTTCAATTTTGACCCGTTTCAGTTACAGAAATGACTTTAAACACACTTATTTTAGTTGAAAAAGTCATAATTCACATCCAACAGTCATTTAGAGTCAAAAGATTAAATGTTAAAATTTCATCATTATAGACCATTTTGGGAACGTTCGACATGTCTGGAGTCATCGTTTTTCATCTGAAAATTGATTTTTTGGACTGTACCAAAAATGATTCAAAATGTCAATTGGATCGTGCCTCATGTTGAATAACCACTTTTTAAACCCTCACAGTGACCAAAATGGCAATTTTTACAGAGTTTTGCTTACTCAAAAGCTTCAATTTTGACCCGTTTCAGGCACAGAAATGACTTTAAACACACTAATTTTAGTTGAAAAAGTCATAATTCACATCCAACAGTCATTTAGAGTCAAAAGATTAAATGTTAAAATTTCATCATTATAGACCATTTTGGGAACGTTCGACATGTCCGGAGTCATCGTTTTTCATCCGAAAATTGATTTTTTGGACTGTACCAAAAATGATTCAAAATGTCAATTGGATCGTGCCTCATGTTGAATAACCACTTTTTAAACCCTCACAGTGACCAAAATTGCCATTTATACAGAGTTTTGCTTACTTAAAAGCTTCAATTTTGACCCGTTTCAGGCACAGAAATGACTTTAAACACACTTATTTTAGTTGAAAAAGTCATAATTCACATCCAACAGTCATTTAGAGTCACAAGATTAAATGTTAAAATTTCATCATTATAGACCATTTTGGGAACGTTCGACATGTCCGGAGTCATCGTTTTTCATCTGAAAATTGATTTTTTGGACTGTACCAAAAATGATTCAAAACGTCAATTGGATCGTGCCTCATGTTGAATAACCACTTTTTAAACCCTCACAGTGACCAAAATGGCAATTTTTACAGAGTTTTGCTTACTCAAAAGCTTCAATTTTGACCCGTTTCAGGCACAGAAATGACTTTAAACACACTAATTTTAGTTGAAAAAGTCATAATTCACATCCAACAGTCATTTAGAGTCAAAAGATTAAATGTTAAAATTTCATCATTATAGACCATTTTGGGAATGTTCGACATGTCCGGAGTCATCGTTTTTCATCCGAAAATTGATTTTTTGGACTGTACCAAAAATGATTCAAAATGTCAATTGGATCGTGCCTCATGTTGAATAACCACTTTTTAAACCCTCACAGTGACCAAAATTGCCATTTTTACAGAGTTTTGCTTACTTAAAAGCTTCAATTTTGACCCGTTTCAGTCACAGAAATGACTTTAAACACACTTATTTTAGTTGAAAAAGTCATAATTCACATCCAAAAGTCATTTAGAGTCAAAAGATTAAATGTTAAAATTTCAATATTATAGACCATTTTGGGAACGTTCGACATGTCCGGAGTCATCGTTTTTCATCCGAAAATTGATTTTTTGGACTGTACCAAAAATGATTCAAAATGTCAATTGGATCGTGCCTCATGTTGAATAACCACTTTTTAAACCCTCAAAGTGACCAAAATGGCCATTTTACAGAGTTTTGCTAACTCAAAAGCTTCATTTTTGACCCGTTTCAGTCACAGAAATGACTTTAAACACACTTATTTTAGTTGAAATTGTCATAATTCACATCCAACAGTCATTTAGAGTCAAAAGATTAAATGTTAAAATTTCATCATTATAGACCATTTTGGGAACGTTCGACATGTCCGGAGTCATCGTTTTTCATCCGAAAATTGATTTTTTGGACTGTACCAAAAATGATTCAAAATGTCAATTGGATCGTGCCTCATGTTGAATAACCACTTTTTAAACCCTCACAGTGACCAAAATGGCAATTTTTACAGAGTTTTGCTTGCTCAAAAGCTTCAATTTTGACCCGTTTCAGGCACAGAAATGACTTTAAACACACTTATTTTAGTTGAAAAAGTCATAATTCACATCCAACAGTCATTTAGAGTCAAAAGATTACATTTTAAAATTTCATCATTATAGACCCTTTTGGGAACGTTCGACATGTCCGGAGTCATCGTTTTTCAACCGAAAATTGATTTTTTGGACTGTACCAAAAATGATTCAAAATGTCAATTGGATCGTGCCTCATGTTGAATAACCACTTTTTAAACCCTCACAGTGACCAAAATGGCAATTTTTACAGAGTTTTGCTTACTCAAAAGCTTCAATTTTGACCCGTTTCAGGCACAGAAATGACTTTAAACACACTTATTTTAGTTGAAATTGTCATAATTCACATCCAACAGTCATTTAGAGTCAAAAGATTAAATGTTAAAATTTCATCATTATAGACCATTTTGGGAACGTTCGACATGTCCGGAGTCATCGTTTTTCATCCGAAAATTGATTTTTTGGGCTGTACCAAAAATTATTCAAAATGTCAATTGGATCGTGCCTCATGTTGAATAACCACTTTTTAAACCCTCAAAGTGACCAAAATGGGAATTTTTACAGAGTTTTGCTTACTCAAAAGCTTCAATTTTGACCCGTTTCAGGCACAGAAATGACTTTAAACACACTTATTTTAGTTGAAAAAGTCATAATTCACATCCAGCAGTCATTTAGAGTCAAAAGATTAAATGTTAAAATTTCATCATTATAGACCATTTTGGGAACGTTCGACATGTCCGGAGTCATCGTTTTTCATCCGAAAATGGATTTTTTGGACTGTACCAAAAATGATTCAAAATGTCAATTGGATCGTGCCTCATGTTGAATAACCACTTTTTAAACCCTCACAGTGACCAAAATGGCAATTTTTACAGAGTTTGCTTACTCAAAAGCTTCAATTTTGACCCGTTTCAGGCACAGAAATGACTTTAAACACACTTATTTTAGTTGAAAAAGTCATAATTCACATCCATCAGTCATTTAGAGTCAAAAGATTAAATTTTAAAATTTCATCATTATAGACCCTTTTGGGAACGTTCGACATGTCCGGAGTCATCGTTTTTCATCCGAAAATTGATTTTTTGGACTGTACCAAAAATGATTCAAAATGTCAATTGGATCGTGCCTCATGTTGAATAACCACTTTTTAAACCCTCACAGTGACCAAAATGGCAATTTTTACAGAGTTTTGCTTACTCAAAAGCTTAAATTTTGACCCGTTTCAGGCACAGAAATGACTTTAAACACACTTATTTTAGTTGAAAAAGTCATAATTCACATCCAACAGTCATTTAGAGTCAAAAGATTAAATGTTAAAATTTCATCATTATAGACCATTTTGGGAATGTTCGACATGTCCGGAGTCATCGTTTTTCATCCGAAAATTGATTTTTTGGACTGTACCAAAAATGATTCAAAATGTCAATTGGATCGTGCCTCATGTTGAATAACCACTTTTTAAACCCTCACAGTGACCAAAATGTCCATTTTTACAGAGTTTTGCTTACTCAAAAGCTTCAATTTTGACCCGTTTCAGTCACAGAAATGACTTTAAACACACTTATTTTAGTTGAAAAAGTCATAATTCACATCCAACAGTCATTTAGAGTCAAAAGATTAAATGTTAAAATTTCAATATTATAGACCATTTTGGGAACGTTCGACATGTCCGGAGTCATCATTTTTCATCCGAAAATTGATTTTTTGGACTGTACCAAAAATGATTCAAAATGTCAATTGGATCGTGCCTCATGTTGAATAACCACTTTTTAAACCCTCACAGTGACCAAAATGGCAATTTTTACAGAGTTTTGCTTACTCAAAAGCTTCAATTTTGACCCGTTTCAGGCACAGAAATGACTTTAAACACACTAATTTTAGTTGAAAAAGTCATAATTCACATCCAACAGTCATTTAGAGTCAAAAGATTAAATGTTAAAATTTCATCATTATAGACCATTTTGGGAACGTTCGACATGTCCGGAGTCATCGTTTTTCATCCGAAAATTGATTTTTTGGACTGTACCAAAAATGATTCAAAATGTCAATTGGATCGTGCCTCATGTTGAATAACCACTTTTTAAACCCTCACAGTGACCAAAATTGCCATTTATACAGAGTTTTGCTTACTTAAAAGCTTCAATTTTGACCCGTTTCAGGCACAGAAATGACTTTAAACACACTTATTTTAGTTGAAAAAGTCATAATTCACATCCAACAGTCATTTAGAGTCACAAGATTAAATGTTAAAATTTCATCATTATAGACCATTTTGGGAACGTTCGACATGTCCGGAGTCATCGTTTTTCATCTGAAAATTGATTTTTTGGACTGTACCAAAAATGATTCAAAACGTCAATTGGATCGTGCCTCATGTTGAATAACCACTTTTTAAACCCTCACAGTGACCAAAATGGCAATTTTTACAGAGTTTTGCTTACTCAAAAGCTTCAATTTTGACCCGTTTCAGGCACAGAAATGACTTTAAACACACTAATTTTAGTTGAAAAAGTCATAATTCACATCCAACAGTCATTTAGAGTCAAAAGATTAAATGTTAAAATTTCATCATTATAGACCATTTTGGGAATGTTCGACATGTCCGGAGTCATCGTTTTTCATCCGAAAATTGATTTTTTGGACTGTACCAAAAATGATTCAAAATGTCAATTGGATCGTGCCTCATGTTGAATAACCACTTTTTAAACCCTCACAGTGACCAAAATTGCCATTTTTACAGAGTTTTGCTTACTTAAAAGCTTCAATTTTGACCCGTTTCAGGCACAGAAATGACTTTAAACACACTTATTTTAGTTGAAAAAGTCATAATTCACATCCAACAGTCATTTAGAGTCAAAAGATTAAATGTTAAAATTTCATCATTATAGACCATTTTGGGAACGTTCGACATGTCCGGAGTCATCGTTTTTCATCCGAAAATTGATTTTTTGGACTGTACCAAAAATGATTCAAAATGTCAATTGGATCGTGCCTCATGTTGAATAACCACTTTTTAAACCCTCACAGTGACCAAAATGGCAATTTTTACAGAGTTTTGCTTACTCAAAAGCTTCAATTTTGACCCGTTTCAGGCACAGAAATGACTTTAAACACACTTATTTTAGTTGAAATTGTCATAATTCACATCCAACAGTCATTTAGAGTCAAAAGATTAAATGTTAAAATTTCATCATTATAGACCATTTTGGGAACGTTCGACATGTCCGGAGTCAACGTTTTTCATCCGAAAATTGATTTTTTGGGCTGTACCAAAAATTATTCAAAATGTCAATTGGATCGTGCCTCATGTTGAATAACCACTTTTTAAACCCTCAAAGTGACCAAAATGGGAATTTTTACAGATTTTTGCTTACTCAAAAGCTTCAATTTTGACCCGTTTCAGGCACAGAAATGACTTTAAACACACTAATTTTAGTTGAAAAAGTCATAATTCACATCCAACAGTCATTTAGAGTCAAAAGATTAAATGTTAAAATTTCATCATTATAGACCATTTTGGGAATGTTCGACATGTCCGGAGTCATCGTTTTTCATCCGAAAATTGATTTTTTGGACTGTACCAAAAATGATTCAAAATGTCAATTGGATCGTGCCTCATGTTGAATAACCACTTTTTAAACCCTCACAGTGACCAAAATTGCCATTTTTACAGAGTTTTGCTTACTTAAAAGCTTCAATTTTGACCCGTTTAAGGCACAGAAATGACTTTAAACACACTTATTTTAGTTGAAAAAGTCATAATTCACATCCAACAGTCATTTAGAGTCAAAAGATTAAATGTTAAAATTTCATCATTATAGACCATTTTGGGAACGTTCGACATGTCCGGAGTCATCGTTTTTCATCCGAAAATTGATTTTTTGGACTGTACCAAAAATGATTCAAAATGTCAATTGGATCGTGCCTCATGTTGAATAACCACTTTTTAAACCCTCACAGTGACCAAAATTGCCATTTATACAGAGTTTTGCTTACTTGAAAGCTTCAATTTTGACCCGTTTCAGGCACAGAAATGACTTTAAACACACTTATTTTAGTTGAAAAAGTCATAATTCACATCCAACAGTCATTTAGAGTCAAAAGATTAAATGTTAAAATTTCATCATTATAGACCATTTTGGGAACGTTCGACATGTCCGGAGTCATCGTTTTTCATCTGAAAATTGATTTTTTGGACTGTACCAAAAATGATTCAAAATGTCAATTGGATCGTGCCTCATGTTGAATAACCACTTTTTAAACCCTCACAGTGACCAAAATGGCAATTTTTACAGAGTTTTGCTTACTCAAAGGCTTCAATTTTGACCCGTTTCAGGCACAGAAATGACTTTAAACACACTAATTTTAGTTGAAAAAGTCATAATTCACATCCAACAGTCATTTAGAGTCAAAAGATTAAATGTTAAAATTTCATCATTATAGACCATTTTGGGAATGTTCGACATGTCCGGAGTCATCGTTTTTCATCCGAAAATTGATTTTTTGGACTGTACCAAAAATTATTCAAAATGTCAATTGGATCGTGCCTCATGTTGAATAACCACTTTTTAAACCCTCACAGTGACCAAAATTGCCATTTTTACAGAGTTTTGCTTACTTAAAAGCTTCAATTTTGACCCGTTTCAGGCACAGAAATGACTTTAAACACACTTATTTTAGTTGAAAAAGTCATAATTCACATCCAACAGTCATTTAGAGTGAAAAGATTAAATGTTAAAATTTCATCATTATAGACCATTTTGGGAACGTTCGACATGTCCGGAGTCATCGTTTTTCATCCGAAAATTGATTTTTTGGACTGTACCAAAAATGATTCAAAATGTCAATTGGATCGTGCCTCATGTTGAATAACCACTTTTTAAACCCTCACAGTGACCAAAATGTCAATTTTTACAGAGTTTTGCTTACTCAAAAGCTTCAATTTTGACCCGTTTCAGTCACAGAAATGACTTTAAACACACTTATTTTAGTTGAAAAAGTCATAATTCACATCCAAAAGTCATTTAGAGTCAAAAGATTAAATGTTAAAATTTCAATATTATAGACCATTTTGGGAACGTTCGACATGTCCGGAGTCATCGTTTTTCATCCGAAAATTGATTTTTTGGACTGTACCAAAAATGATTCAAAATGTCAATTGGATCGTGCCTCATGTTGAATAACCACTTTTTAAACCCTCAAAGTGACCAAAATGGCCATTTTACAGAGTTTTGCTAACTCAAAAGCTTCATTTTTGACCCGTTTCAGTCACAGAAATGACTTTAAACACACTTATTTTAGTTGAAATTGTCATAATTCACATCCAACAGTCATTTAGAGTCAAAAGATTACATTTTAAAATTTCATCATTATAGACCCTTTTGGGAACGTTCGACATGTCCGGAGTCATCGTTTTTCAACCGAAAATTGATTTTTTGGACTGTACCAAAAATGATTCAAAATGTCAATTGGATCGTGCCTCATGTTGAATAACCACTTTTTAAACCCTCACAGTGACCAAAATGGCAATTTTTACAGAGTTTTGCTTACTCAAAAGCTTCAATTTTGACCCGTTTCAGGCACAGAAATGACTTTAAACACACTTATTTTAGTTGAAATTGTCATAATTCACATCCAACAGTCATTTAGAGTCAAAAGATTAAATGTTAAAATTTCATCATTATAGACCATTTTGGGAACGTTCGACATGTCCGGAGTCATCGTTTTTCATCCGAAAATTGATTTTTTGGGCTGTACCAAAAATTATTCAAAATGTCAATTGGATCGTGCCTCATGTTGAATAACCACTTTTTAAACCCTCAAAGTGACCAAAATGGGAATTTTTACAGAGTTTTGCTTACTCAAAAGCTTCAATTTTGACCCGTTTCAGGCACAGAAATGACTTTAAACACACTTATTTTAGTTGATAAAGTCATAATTCACATCCAGCAGTCATTTAGAGTCAAAAGATTAAATGTTAAAATTTCATCATTATAGACCATTTTGGGAACGTTCGACATGTCCGGAGTCATCGTTTTTCATCCGAAAATGGATTTTTTGGACTGTACCAAAAATGATTCAAAATGTCAATTGGATCGTGCCTCATGTTGAATAACCACTTTTTAAACCCTCACAGTGACCAAAATGGCAATTTTTACAGAGTTTGCTTACTCAAAAGCTTAAATTTTGACCCGTTTCAGGCACAGAAATGACTTTAAACACACTTATTTTAGTTGAAAAAGTCATAATTCACATCCAACAGTCATTTAGAGTCAAAAGATTAAATGTTAAAATTTCATCATTATAGACCATTTTGGGAATGTTCGACATGTCCGGAGTCATCGTTTTTCATCCGAAAATTGATTTTTTGGACTGTACCAGAAATGATTCAAAATGTCAATTGGATCGTGCCTCATGTTGAATAACCACTTTTTAAACCCTCACAGTGACCAAAATGTCAATTTTTACAGAGTTTTGCTTACTCAAAAGCTTCAATTTTGACCCGTTTCAGTCACAGAAATGACTTTAAACACACTTATTTTAGTTGAAAAAGTCATAATTCACATCCAAAAGTCATTTAGAGTCAAAAGATTAAATGTTAAAATTTCAATATTATAGACCATTTTGGGAACGTTCGACATGTCCGGAGTCATCGTTTTTCATCCGAAAATTGATTTTTTGGACTGTACCAAAAATGATTCAAAATGTCAATTGGATCGTGCCTCATGTTGAATAACCACTTTTTAAACCCTCAAAGTGACCAAAATGGCCATTTTACAGAGTTTTGCTAACTCAAAAGCTTCATTTTTGACCCGTTTCAGTCACAGAAATGACTTTAAACACACTTATTTTAGTTGAAATTGTCATAATTCACATCCAACAGTCATTTAGAGTCAAAAGATTACATTTTAAAATTTCATCATTATAGACCCTTTTGGGAACGTTCGACATGTCCGGAGTCATCGTTTTTCAACCGAAAATTGATTTTTTGGACTGTACCAAAAATGATTCAAAATGTCAATTGGATCGTGCCTCATGTTGAATAACCACTTTTTAAACCCTCACAGTGACCAAAATGGCAATTTTTACAGAGTTTTGCTTACTCAAAAGCTTCAATTTTGACCCGTTTCAGGCACAGAAATGACTTTAAACACACTTATTTTAGTTGAAATTGTCATAATTCACATCCAACAGTCATTTAGAGTCAAAAGATTAAATGTTAAAATTTCATCATTATAGACCATTTTGGGAACGTTCGACATGTCCGGAGTCATCGTTTTTCATCCGAAAATTGATTTTTTGGGCTGTACCAAAAATTATTCAAAATGTCAATTGGATCGTGCCTCATGTTGAATAACCACTTTTTAAACCCTCAAAGTGACCAAAATGGGAATTTTTACAGAGTTTTGCTTACTCAAAAGCTTCAATTTTGACCCGTTTCAGGCACAGAAATGACTTTAAACACACTTATTTTAGTTGATAAAGTCATAATTCACATCCAGCAGTCATTTAGAGTCAAAAGATTAAATGTTAAAATTTCATCATTATAGACCATTTTGGGAACGTTCGACATGTCCGGAGTCATCGTTTTTCATCCGAAAATGGATTTTTTGGACTGTACCAAAAATGATTCAAAATGTCAATTGGATCGTGCCTCATGTTGAATAACCACTTTTTAAACCCTCACAGTGACCAAAATGGCAATTTTTACAGAGTTTGCTTACTCAAAAGCTTAAATTTTGACCCGTTTCAGGCACAGAAATGACTTTAAACACACTTATTTTAGTTGAAAAAGTCATAATTCACATCCAACAGTCATTTAGAGTCAAAAGATTAAATGTTAAAATTTCATCATTATAGACCATTTTGGGAATGTTCGACATGTCCGGAGTCATCGTTTTTCATCCGAAAATTGATTTTTTGGACTGTACCAGAAATGATTCAAAATGTCAATTGGATCGTGCCTCATGTTGAATAACCACTTTTTAAACCCTCACAGTGACCAAAATGTCCATTTTTACAGAGTTTTGCTTACTCAAAAGCTTCAATTTTGACCCGTTTCAGTCACAGAAATGACTTTAAACACACTTATTTTAGTTGAAAAAGTCATAATTCACATCCAACAGTCATTTAGAGTCAAAAGATTAAATGTTAAAATTTCAATATTATAGACCATTTTGGGAACGTTCGACATGTCCGGAGTCATCATTTTTCATCCGAAAATTGATTTTTTGGACTGTACCAAAAATGATTCAAAATGTCAATTGGATCGTGCCTCATGTTGAATAACCACTTTTTAAACCCTCAAAGTGACCAAAATGGCCATTTTACAGAGTTTTGCTAACTCAAAAGCTTCAATTTTGACCCGTTTCAGTCACAGAAATGACTTTAAACACACTTATTTTAGTTGAAATTGTCATAATTCACATCCAACAGTCATTTAGAGTCAAAAGATTAAATGTTAAAATTTCATCATTATAGACCATTTTGGGAACGTTCGACATGTCCGGAGTCATCGTTTTTCATCCGAAAATTGATTTTTTGGGCTGTACCAAAAATTATTCAAAATGTCAATTGGATCGTGCCTCATGTTGAATAACCACTTTTTAAACCCTCAAAGTGACCAAAATGGGAATTTTTACAGAGTTTTGCTTACTCAAAAGCTTCAATTTTGACCCATTTCAGGCACAGAAATGACTTTAAACACACTTATTTTAGTTGAAAAAGTCATAATTCACATCCAGCAGTCATTTAGAGTCAAAAGATTAAATGTTAAAATTTCATCATTATAGACCATTTTGGGAACGTTCGACATGTCCGGAGTCATCGTTTTTCATCCGAAAATTGATTTTTTGGACTGTACCAAAAATGATTCAAAATGTCAATTGGATCGTGCCTCATGTTGAATAACCACTTTTTAAACCCTCACAGTGACCAAAATGGCAATTTTTACAGAGTTTTGCTTGCTCAAAAGCTTCAATTTTGACCCGTTTCAGTTACAGAAATGACTTTAAACACACTTATTTTAGTTGAAAAAGTCATAATTCACATCCAACAGTCATTTAGAGTCAAAAGATTAAATGTTAAAATTTCATCATTATAGACCATTTTGGGAACGTTCGACATGTCTGGAGTCATCGTTTTTCATCTGAAAATTGATTTTTTGGACTGTACCAAAAATGATTCAAAATGTCAATTGGATCGTGCCTCATGTTGAATAACCACTTTTTAAACCCTCACAGTGACCAAAATGGCAATTTTTACAGAGTTTTGCTTACTCAAAAGCTTCAATTTTGACCCGTTTCAGGCACAGAAATGACTTTAAACACACTAATTTTAGTTGAAAAAGTCATAATTCACATCCAACAGTCATTTAGAGTCAAAAGATTAAATGTTAAAATTTCATCATTATAGACCATTTTGGGAACGTTCGACATGTCCGGAGTCATCGTTTTTCATCCGAAAATTGATTTTTTGGACTGTACCAAAAATGATTCAAAATGTCAATTGGATCGTGCCTCATGTTGAATAACCACTTTTTAAACCCTCACAGTGACCAAAATTGCCATTTATACAGAGTTTTGCTTACTTAAAAGCTTCAATTTTGACCCGTTTCAGGCACAGAAATGACTTTAAACACACTTATTTTAGTTGAAAAAGTCATAATTCACATCCAACAGTCATTTAGAGTCACAAGATTAAATGTTAAAATGTCATCATTATAGACCATTTTGGGAACGTTCGACATGTCCGGAGTCATCGTTTTTCATCTGAAAATTGATTTTTTGGACTGTACCAAAAATGATTCAAAACGTCAATTGGATCGTGCCTCATGTTGAATAACCACTTTTTAAACCCTCACAGTGACCAAAATGGCAATTTTTACAGAGTTTTGCTTACTCAAAAGCTTCAATTTTGACCCGTTTCAGGCACAGAAATGACTTTAAACACACTAATTTTAGTTGAAAAAGTCATAATTCACATCCAACAGTCATTTAGAGTCAAAAGATTAAATGTTAAAATTTCATCATTATAGACCATTTTGGGAATGTTCGACATGTCCGGAGTCATCGTTTTTCATCCGAAAATTGATTTTTTGGACTGTACCAAAAATGATTCAAAATGTCAATTGGATCGTGCCTCATGTTGAATAACCACTTTTTAAACCCTCACAGTGACCAAAATTGCCATTTTTACAGAGTTTTGCTTACTTAAAAGCTTCAATTTTGACCCGTTTCAGTCACAGAAATGACTTTAAACACACTTATTTTAGTTGAAAAAGTCATAATTCACATCCAAAAGTCATTTAGAGTCAAAAGATTAAATGTTAAAATTTCAATATTATAGACCATTTTGGGAACGTTCGACATGTCCGGAGTCATCGTTTTTCATCCGAAAATTGATTTTTTGGACTGTACCAAAAATGATTCAAAATGTCAATTGGATCGTGCCTCATGTTGAATAACCACTTTTTAAACCCTCAAAGTGACCAAAATGGCCATTTTACAGAGTTTTGCTAACTCAAAAGCTTCATTTTTGACCCGTTTCAGTCACAGAAATGACTTTAAACACACTTATTTTAGTTGAAATTGTCATAATTCACATCCAACAGTCATTTAGAGTCAAAAGATTAAATGTTAAAATTTCATCATTATAGACCATTTTGGGAACGTTCGACATGTCCGGAGTCATCGTTTTTCATCCGAAAATTGATTTTTTGGACTGTACCAAAAATGATTCAAAATGTCAATTGGATCGTGCCTCATGTTGAATAACCACTTTTTAAACCCTCACAGTGACCAAAATGGCAATTTTTACAGAGTTTTGCTTGCTCAAAAGCTTCAATTTTGACCCGTTTCAGGCACAGAAATGACTTTAAACACACTTATTTTAGTTGAAAAAGTCATAATTCACATCCAACAGTCATTTAGAGTCAAAAGATTACATTTTAAAATTTCATCATTATAGACCCTTTTGGGAACGTTCGACATGTCCGGAGTCATCGTTTTTCAACCGAAAATTGATTTTTTGGACTGTACCAAAAATGATTCAAAATGTCAATTGGATCGTGCCTCATGTTGAATAACCACTTTTTAAACCCTCACAGTGACCAAAATGGCAATTTTTACAGAGTTTTGCTTACTCAAAAGCTTCAATTTTGACCCGTTTCAGGCACAGAAATGACTTTAAACACACTTATTTTAGTTGAAATTGTCATAATTCACATCCAACAGTCATTTAGAGTCAAAAGATTAAATGTTAAAATTTCATCATTATAGACCATTTTGGGAACGTTCGACATGTCCGGAGTCATCGTTTTTCATCCGAAAATTGATTTTTTGGGCTGTACCAAAAATTATTCAAAATGTCAATTGGATCGTGCCTCATGTTGAATAACCACTTTTTAAACCCTCAAAGTGACCAAAATGGGAATTTTTACAGAGTTTTGCTTACTCAAAAGCTTCAATTTTGACCCGTTTCAGGCACAGAAATGACTTTAAACACACTTATTTTAGTTGAAAAAGTCATAATTCACATCCAGCAGTCATTTAGAGTCAAAAGATTAAATGTTAAAATTTCATCATTATAGACCATTTTGGGAACGTTCGACATGTCCGGAGTCATCGTTTTTCATCCGAAAATGGATTTTTTGGACTGTACCAAAAATGATTCAAAATGTCAATTGGATCGTGCCTCATGTTGAATAACCACTTTTTAAACCCTCACAGTGACCAAAATGGCAATTTTTACAGAGTTTGCTTACTCAAAAGCTTCAATTTTGACCCGTTTCAGGCACAGAAATGACTTTAAACACACTTATTTTAGTTGAAAAAGTCATAATTCACATCCATCAGTCATTTAGAGTCAAAAGATTAAATTTTAAAATTTCATCATTATAGACCGTTTTGGGAACGTTCGACATGTCCGGAGTCATCGTTTTTCATCCGAAAATTGATTTTTTTGACTGTACCAAAAATGATTCAAAATGTCAATTGGATCGTGCCTCATGTTGAATAACCACTTTTTAAACCCTCACAGTGACCAAAATGGCAATTTTTACAGAGTTTTGCTTACTCAAAAGCTTAAATTTTGACCCGTTTCAGGCACAGAAATGACTTTAAACACACTTATTTTAGTTGAAAAAGTCATAATTCACATCCAACAGTCATTTAGAGTCAAAAGATTAAATGTTAAAATTTCATCATTATAGACCATTTTGGGAATGTTCGACATGTCCGGAGTCATCGTTTTTCATCCGAAAATTGATTTTTTGGACTGTACCAAAAATGATTCAAAATGTCAATTGGATCGTGCCTCATGTTGAATAACCACTTTTTAAACCCTCACAGTGACCAAAATGTCCATTTTTACAGAGTTTTGCTTACTCAAAAGCTTCAATTTTGACCCGTTTCAGTCACAGAAATGACTTTAAACACACTTATTTTAGTTGAAAAAATCATAATTCACATCCAACAGTCATTTAGAGTCAAAAGATTAAATGTTAAAATTTCAATATTATAGACCATTTTGGGAACGTTCGACATGTCCGGAGTCATCATTTTTCATCCGAAAATTGATTTTTTGGACTGTACCAAAAATGATTCAAAATGTCAATTGGATCGTGCCTCATGTTGAATAACCACTTTTTAAACCCTCACAGTGACCAAAATGGCAATTTTTACAGAGTTTTGCTTACTCAAAAGCTTCAATTTTGACCCGTTTCAGGCACAGAAATGACTTTAAACACACTAATTTTAGTTGAAAAAGTCATAATTCACATCCAACAGTCATTTAGAGTCAAAAGATTAAATGTTAAAATTTCATCATTATAGACCATTTTGGGAACGTTCGACATGTCCGGAGTCATCGTTTTTCATCCGAAAATTGATTTTTTGGACTGTACCAAAAATGATTCAAAATGTCAATTGGATCGTGCCTCATGTTGAATAACCACTTTTTAAACCCTCACAGTGACCAAAATTGCCATTTATACAGAGTTTTGCTTACTTAAAAGCTTCAATTTTGACCCGTTTCAGGCACAGAAATGACTTTAAACACACTTATTTTAGTTGAAAAAGTCATAATTCACATCCAACAGTCATTTAGAGTCACAAGATTAAATGTTAAAATTTCATCATTATAGACCATTTTGGGAACGTTCGACATGTCCGGAGTCATCGTTTTTCATCTGAAAATTGATTTTTTGGACTGTACCAAAAATGATTCAAAACGTCAATTGGATCGTGCCTCATGTTGAATAACCACTTTTTAAACCCTCACAGTGACCAAAATGGCAATTTTTACAGAGTTTTGCTTACTCAAAAGCTTCAATTTTGACCCGTTTCAGGCACAGAAATGACTTTAAACACACTAATTTTAGTTGAAAAAGTCATAATTCACATCCAACAGTCATTTAGAGTCAAAAGATTAAATGTTAAAATTTCATCATTATAGACCATTTTGGGAATGTTCGACATGTCCGGAGTCATCGTTTTTCATCCGAAAATTGATTTTTTGGACTGTACCAAAAATGATTCAAAATGTCAATTGGATCGTGCCTCATGTTGAATAACCACTTTTTAAACCCTCACAGTGACCAAAATTGCCATTTTTACAGAGTTTTGCTTACTTAAAAGCTTCAATTTTGACCCGTTTCAGGCACAGAAATGACTTTAAACACACTTATTTTAGTTGAAAAAGTCATAATTCACATCCAACAGTCATTTAGAGTCAAAAGATTAAATGTTAAAATTTCATCATTATAGACCATTTTGGGAACGTTCGACATGTCCGGAGTCATCGTTTTTCATCCGAAAATTGATTTTTTGGACTGTACCAAAAATGATTCAAAATGTCAATTGGATCGTGCCTCATGTTGAATAACCACTTTTTAAACCCTCACAGTGACCAAAATGTCAATTTTTACAGAGTTTTGCTTACTCAAAAGCTTCAATTTTGACCCGTTTCAGTCACAGAAATGACTTTAAACACACTTATTTTAGTTGAAAAAGTCATAATTCACATCCAACAGTCATTTAGAGTCAAAAGATTAAATGTTAAAATTTCAATATTATAGACCATTTTGGGAACGTTCGACATGTCGGAGTCATCGTTTTTCATCCTAAAATTGATTTTTTGGACTGTACCAAAAATGATTCAAAATGTCAATTGGATCGTGCCTCATGTTGAATAATCACTTTTTAAACCCTCAAAGTGACCAAAATGGCCATTTTACAGAGTTTTGCTAACTCAAAAGCTTCATTTTTGACCCGTTTCAGTCACAGAAATGACTTTAAACACACTTATTTTAGTTGAAATTGTCATAATTCACATCCAACAGTCATTTAGAGTCAAAAGATTAAATGTTAAAATTTCATCATTATAGACCATTTTGGGAACGTTCGACATGTCCGGAGTCATCGTTTTTCATCCGAAAATTGATTTTTTGGACTGTACCAAAAATGATTCAAAATGTCAATTGGATCGTGCCTCATGTTGAATAACCACTTTTTAAACCCTCACAGTGACCAAAATGGGAATTTTTACAGAGTTTTGCTTACTCAAAAGCTTCAATTTTGACCCGTTTCAGGCACAGAAATGACTTTAAACACACTTATTTTAGTTGAAAAAGTCATAATTCACATCCAACAGTCATTTAGAGTCAAAAGATTAAATTTTAAAATTTCATCATTATAGACCCTTTTGGGAACGTTCGACATGTCCGGAGTCATCGTTTTTCATCCGAAAATTGATTTTTTGGACTGTACCAAAAATGATTCAAAATGTCAATTGGATCGTGCCTCATGTTGAATAACCACTTTTTAAACCCTCACAGTGACCAAAATGGCAATTTTTACAGAGTTTTGCTTACTCAAAAGCTTCAATTTTGACCCGTTTCAGGCACAGAAATGACTTTAAACACACTTATTTTAGTTGAAAAAGTCATAATTCACACCCAACAGTCATTTAGAGTCAAAAGATTAAATGTTAAAATTTCATCATTATAGACCATTTTGGGAATGTTCGACATGTCCGGAGTCATCGTTTTTCATCCGAAAATTGATTTTTTGGACTGTACCAAAAATTATTCAAAATGTCAATTGGATCGTGCCTCGTGTTAAATAACCACTTTTTAAACCCTCACAGTGACCAAAATGGCCATTTTTACAGAGTTTTGCTTATTTAAAAGCTTCAATTTTGACCCATTTCAGTCACAGAAATGACTTTAAACACACTTATTTTAGTTGAAAAAGTCATAATTCACATCCAACAGTCATTTAGAGTCAAAAGATTAAATGTTAAAATTTCATCATTATAGACCATTTTGGGAATGTTCGACATGTCCGGAGTCGTTTTTCATCCGAAAATTGATATTTTGGACTGTACCAAAAATGATTCAAAATGTCAATTGGATCGTGCCTCATGTTGAATAACCACTTTTTAAACCCTCACAGTGACCAAAATGTCCATTTTTACAGAGTTTTGCTTACTCAAAAGCTTCAATTTTGACCCGTTTCAGTCACAGAAATGACTTTAAACACACTTATTTTAGTTGAAAAAGTCATAATTCACATCCAACAGTCATTTAGAGTGAAAAGATTAAATGTTAAAATTTCAATATTATAGACCATTTTGGGAACGTTCGACATGTCCGGAGTCATCGTTTTTCATCCGAAAATTGATTTTTTGGACTCTACCAAAAATGATTCAAAATGTCAATTGGATCGTGCCTCATGTTGAATAACCACTTTTTAAACCCTCAAAGTGACCAAAATGGCCATTTTACAGAGTTTTGCTTACTCAAAAGCTTCAATTTTGACCCGTTTCAGTCACAGAAATGACTTTAAACACACTTATTTTAGTTGAAATTGTCATAATTCACATCCAACAGTCATTTAGAGTCAAAAGATTAAATGTTAAAATTTCATCATTATAGACCATTTTGGGAACGTTCGACATGTCCGGAGTCATTGTTTTTCATCCGAAAATTGATTTTTTGGGCTGTACCAAAAATTATTCAAAATGTCAATTGGATCGTGCCTCATGTTGAATAACCACTTTTTAAACCCTCAAAGTGACCAAAATGGGAATTTTTACAGAGTTTTGCTTACTCAAAAGCTTCAATTTTGACCCGTTTCAGGCACAGAAATGACTTTAAACACACTTATTTTAGTTGAAAAAGTCATAATTCACATCCATCAGTCATTTAGAGTCAAAAGATTAAATTTTAAAATTTCATCATTATAGACCCTTTTGGGAACGTTCGACATGTCCGGAGTCATCGTTTTTCATCCGAAAATTGATTTTTTGGACTGTACCAAAAATGATTCAAAATGTCAATTGGATCGTGCCTCATGTTGAATAACCACTTTTTAAACCCTCACAGTGACCAAAATGGCAATTTTTACAGAGTTTTGCTTACTCAAAAGCTTCAATTTTGACCCGTTTCAGGCACAGAAATGACTTTAAACACACTTATTTTAGTTGAAAAAGTCATAATTCACATCCAACAGTCATTTAGAGTCAAAAGATTAAATGTTAAAATTTCATCAATATAGACCATTTTGGGAATGTTCGACATGTCCGGAGTCATCGTTTTTCATCCGAAAATTGATTTTTTGGACTGTACCAAAAATGATTCAAAATGTCAATTGGATCGTGCCTCATGTTGAATAACCACTTTTTAAACCCTCACAGTGACCAAAATGTCCATTTTTACAGAGTTTTGCTTACTCAAAAGCTTCAATTTTGACCCGTTTCAGTCACAGAAATGACTTTAAACACACTTATTTTAGTTGAAAAAGTCATAATTCACATCCAACAGTCATTTAGAGTCAAAAGATTAAATGTTAAAATTTCAATATTATAGACCATTTTGGGAACATTCGACATGTCCGGAGTCATCGTTTTTCATCCGAAAATTGATTTTTTGGACTGTACCAAAAATGATTCAAAATGTCAATTGGATCGTGCCTCATGTTGAATAACCACTTTTTAAACCCTCAAAGTGACCAAAATGGCCATTTTACAGAGTTTTGCTAACTCAAAAGCTTCAATTTTGACCCGTTTCAGTCACAGAAATGACTTTAAACACACTTATTTTAGTTGAAATTGTCATAATTCACATCCAACAGTCATTTAGAGTCAAAAGATTAAATGTTAAAATTTCATCATTATAGACCATTTTGGGAACGTTCGACATGTCCGGAGTCATCGTTTTTCATCCGAAAATTGATTTTTTGGGCTGTACCAAAAATTATTCAAAATGTCAATTGGATCGTGCCTCATGTTGAATAACCACTTTTTAAACCCTCAAAGTGACCAAAATGGGAATTTTTACAGAGTTTTGCTTACTCAAAAGCTTCAATTTTGACCCGTTTCAGGCACAGAAATGACTTTAAACACACTTATTTTAGTTGAAAAAGTCATAATTCACATCCAGCAGTCATTTAGAGTCAAAAGATTAAATGTTAAATTTTCATCATTATAGACCATTTTGGGAACGTTCGACATGTCCGGAGTCATCGTTTTTCATCCGAAAATTGATTTTTTGGACTGTACCAAAAATGATTCAAAATGTCAATTGGATCGTGCCTCATGTTGAATAACCACTTTTTAAACCCTCACAGTGACCAAAATGGCAATTTTTACAGAGTTTTGCTTGCTCAAAAGCTTCAATTTTGACCCGTTTCAGTTACAGAAATGACTTTAAACACACTTATTTTAGTTGAAAAAGTCATAATTCACATCCAACAGTCATTTAGAGTCAAAAGATTAAATGTTAAAATTTCATCATTATAGACCATTTTGGGAACGTTCGACATGTCCGGAGTCATTGTTTTTCATCCAAAAATTGATTTTTTGGACTGTACCAAAAATGATTCAAAATGTCAATTGGATTGTGCCTCATGTTGAATAACCACTTTTTAAACCCTCACAGTGACCAAAATTGCCATTTTTACAGAGTTTTGCTTACTCAAAAGCTTCAATTTTGACCCGTTTCAGGCACAGAAATGACTTTAAACACACTTATTTTAGTTGAAAAAGTCATAATTCACATCCAACAGTCATTTAGAGTCAAAAGATTAAATGTTAAAATTTCATCATTATAGACCATTTTGGGAACGTTCGACATGTCCGGAGTCATCGTTTTTCATCTGAAAATTGATTTTTTGGACTGTACCAAAAATGATTCAAAATGTCAATTGGATCGTGCCTCATGTTGAATAACCACTTTTTAAACCCTCACAGTGACCAAAATGGCAATTTTTACAGAGTTTTGCTTACTCAAAAGCTTCAATTTTGACCCGTTTCAGGCACAGAAATGACTTTAAACACACTTATTTTAGTTGAAAAAGTCATAATTCACATCCAACAGTCATTTAGAGTCAAAAGATTAAATGTTAAAATTTCATCATTATAGACCATTTTGGGAACGTTCGATATGTCCGGAGTCATCGTTTTTCATCCGAAAATTGATTTTTTGGACTGTACCAAAAATGATTCAAAATGTCAATTGGATCGTGCCTCATGTTGTATAACCACTTTTTAAACCCTCACAGTGACCAAAATTGCCATTTATACAGAGTTTTGCTTACTTAAAAGCTTCAATTTTGACCCGTTTCAGGCACAGAAATGACTTTAAACACACTTATTTTAGTTGAAAAAGTCATAATTCACATCCAACAGTCATTTAGAGTCAAAAGATTAAATGTTAAAATTTCATCATTATAGACCATTTTGGGAACGTTCGACATGTCCGGAGTCATCGTTTTTCATCTGAAAATTGATTTTTTGGACTGTACCAAAAATGATTCAAAATGTCAATTGGATCGTGCCTCATGTTGAATAACCACTTTTTAAACCCTCACAGTGACCAAAATGGCAATTTTTACAGAGTTTTGCTTACTCAAAAGCTTCAATTTTGACCCGTTTCAGGCACAGAAATGACTTTAAACACACTAATTTTAGTTGAAAAAGTCATAATTCACATCCAACAATCATTTAGAGTCAAAAGATTAAATGTTAAAATGTCATCATTATAGACCATTTTGGGAATGTTCGACATGTCCGGAGTCATCGTTTTTCATCCGAAAATTGATTTTTTGGACTGTACCAAAAATGATTCAAAATGTCAATTGGATCGTGCCTCATGTTGAATAACCACTTTTTAAACCCTCACAGTGACAAAAATTGCCATTTTTACAGAGTTTTGCTTACTCAAAAGCTTCAATTTTGACCTGTTTCAGGCACAGAAATGACTTTAAACACACTTATTTTAGTTGAAAAAGTCATAATTCACATCCAGCAGTCATTTAGAGTCAAAAGATTAAATGTTAAAATTTCATCATTATAGACCATTTTGGGAACGTTCGACATGTCCGGAGTCATCGTTTTTCATCCGAAAATTGATTTTTTGGACTGTACCAAAAATGATTCAAAATGTCAATTGGATCGTGCCTCATGTTGAATAACCACTTTTTAAACCCTCACAGTGACCAAAATTGCCATTTTTACAGAGTTTTGCTTACTCAAAAGCTTCAATTTTGACCCGTTTCAGGCACAGAAATGACTTTAAACACACTTATTTTAGTTGAAAAAGTCATAATTCACATCCAACAGTCATTTAGAGTCAAAAGATTAAATGTTAAAATTTCATCATTATAGACCATTTTGGGAACGTTCGACATGTCCGGAGTCATCGTTTTTCATCTGAAAATTGATTTTTTGGACTGTACCAAAAATGATTCAAAATGTCAATTGGATCGTGCCTCATGTTGAATAACCACTTTTTAAACCCTCACAGTGACCAAAATGGCAATTTTTACAGAGTTTTGCTTACTCAAAAGCTTCAATTTTGACCCGTTTCAGGCACAGAAATGACTTTAAACACACTTATTTTAGTTGAAAAAGTCATAATTCACATCCAACAGTCATTTAGAGTCAAAAGATTAAATGTTAAAATTTCATCATTATAGACCATTTTGGGAACGTTCGACATGTCCGGAGTCATCGTTTTTCATCCAAAAATTGATTTTTTGGACTGTACCAAAAATGATTCAAAATGTCAATTGGATTGTGCCTCATGTTGAATAACCACTTTTTAAACCCTCACAGTGACCAAAATTGCCATTTTTACAGAGTTTTGCTTACTCAAAAGCTTCAATTTTGACCCGTTTCAGGCACAGAAATGACTTTAAACACACTTATTTTAGTTGAAAAAGTCATAATTCACATCCAACAGTCATTTAGAGTCAAAAGATTAAATGTTAAAATTTCATCATTATAGACCATTTTGGGAACGTTCGACATGTCCGGAGTCATCGTTTTTCATCTGAAAATTGATTTTTTGGACTGTACCAAAAATGATTCAAAATGTCAATTGGATCGTGCCTCATGTTGAATAACCACTTTTTAAACCCTCACAGTGACCAAAATGGCAATTTTTACAGAGTTTTGCTTACTCAAAAGCTTCAATTTTGACCCGTTTCAGGCACAGAAATGACTTTAAACACACTTATTTTAGTTGAAAAAGTCATAATTCACATCCAACAGTCATTTAGAGTCAAAAGATTAAATGTTAAAATTTCATCATTATAGACCATTTTGGGAACGTTCGATATGTCCGGAGTCATCGTTTTTCATCCGAAAATTGATTTTTTGGACTGTACCAAAAATGATTCAAAATGTCAATTGGATCGTGCCTCATGTTGTATAACCACTTTTTAAACCCTCACAGTGACCAAAATTGCCATTTATACAGAGTTTTGCTTACTTAAAAGCTTCAATTTTGACCCGTTTCAGGCACAGAAATGACTTTAAACACACTTATTTTAGTTGAAAAAGTCATAATTCACATCCAACAGTCATTTAGAGTCAAAAGATTAAATGTTAAAATTTCATCATTATAGACCATTTTGGGAACGTTCGACATGTCCGGAGTCATCGTTTTTCATCTGAAAATTGATTTTTTGGACTGTACCAAAAATGATTCAAAATGTCAATTGGATCGTGCCTCATGTTGAATAACCACTTTTTAAACCCTCACAGTGACCAAAATGGCAATTTTTACAGAGTTTTGCTTACTCAAAAGCTTCAATTTTGACCCGTTTCAGGCACAGAAATGACTTTAAACACACTAATTTTAGTTGAAAAAGTCATAATTCACATCCAACAATCATTTAGAGTCAAAAGATTAAATGTTAAAATGTCATCATTATAGACCATTTTGGGAATGTTCGACATGTCCGGAGTCATCGTTTTTCATCCGAAAATTGATTTTTTGGACTGTACCAAAAATGATTCAAAATGTCAATTGGATCGTGCCTCATGTTGAATAACCACTTTTTAAACCCTCACAGTGACCAAAATTGCCATTTTTACAGAGTTTTGCTTACTCAAAAGCTTCAATTTTGACCCGTTTCAGGCACAGAAATGACTTTAAACACACTTATTTTAGTTGAAAAAGTCATAATTCACATCCAGCAGTCATTTAGAGTCAAAAGATTAAATGTTAAAATTTCATCATTATAGACCATTTTGGGAACGTTCGACATGTCCGGAGTCATCGTTTTTCATCCGAAAATTGATTTTTTGGACTGTACCAAAAATGATTCAAAATGTCAATTGGATCGTGCCTCATGTTGAATAACCACTTTTTAAACCCTCACAGTGACCAAAATTGCCATTTTTACAGAGTTTTGCTTACTCAAAAGCTTCAATTTTGACCCGTTTCAGGCACAGAAATGACTTTAAACACACTTATTTTAGTTGAAAAAGTCATAATTCACATCCAACAGTCATTTAGAGTCAAAAGATTAAATGTTAAAATTTCATCATTATAGACCATTTTGGGAACGTTCGACATGTCCGGAGTCATCGTTTTTCATCTGAAAATTGATTTTTTGGACTGTACCAAAAATGATTCAAAATGTCAATTGGATCGTGCCTCATGTTGAATAACCACTTTTTAAACCCTCACAGTGACCAAAATGGCAATTTTTACAGAGTTTTGCTTACTCAAAAGCTTCAATTTTGACCCGTTTCAGGCACAGAAATGACTTTAAACACACTAATTTTAGTTGAAAAAGTCATAATTCACATCCAACAGTCATTTAGAGTCAAAAGATTAAATGTTAAAATTTCATCATTATAGACCATTTTTGGGAATGTTCGACATGTCCGGAGTCATCGTTTTTCATCCGAAAATTGATATTTTGGACTCTACCAAAAATGATTCAAAATGTCAATTGGATCGTGCCTCATGTTGAATAACCACTTTTTAAACCCTCAAAGTGACCAAAATGGCCATTTTACAGAGTTTTGCTTACTCAAAAGCTTCAATTTTGACCCGTTTCAGTCACAGAAATGACTTTAAACACACTTATTTTAGTTGAAATTGTCATAATTCACATCCAACAGTCATTTAGAGTCAAAAGATTAAATGTTAAAATTTCATCATTATAGACCATTTTGGGAACGTTCGACATGTCCGGAGTCATCGTTTTTCATCCGAAAATTGATTTTTTGGGCTGTACCAAAAATTATTCAAAATGTCAATTGGATCGTGCCTCATGTTGAATAACCACTTTTTAAACCCTCAAAGTGACCAAAATGGCAATTTTTACAGAGTTTTGCTTACTCAAAAGCTTCAATTTTGACCCGTTTCAGGCACAGAAATGACTTTAAACACACTTATTTTAGTTGAAAAAGTCATAATTCACGTCCATCAGTCATTTAGAGTCAAAAGATTAAATTTTAAAATTTCATCATTATAGACCCTTTTGCGAACGTTCGACATGTCCGGAGTCATCGTTTTTCATCCGAAAATTGATTTTTTGGACTGTACCAAAAATGATTCAAAATGTCAATTGGATCGTGCCTCATGTTGAATAACCACTTTTTAAACCCTCACAGTGACCAAAATGGCAATTTTTACAGAGTTTTGCTTACTCAAAAGCTTCAATTTTGACCCGTTTCAGTCACAGAAATGACTTTAAACACACTTATTTTAGTTGAAAAAGTCATAATTCACATCCAACAGTCATTTAGAGTCAAAAGATTAAATGTTAAAATGTCATCATTATAGACCATTTTGGGAACGTTCGACATGTCCGGAGTCATCGTTTTTCATCCAAAAATTGATTTTTTGGACTGTACCAAAAATGATTCAAAATGTCAATTGGATTGTGCCTCATGTTGAATAACCACTTTTTAAACCCTCACAGTGACCAAAATTGCCATTTTTACAGATTTTTGCTTACTTAAAAGCTTCAATTTTGACCCGTTTCAGGCACAGAAATGACTTTAAACACACTTATTTTAGTTGAAAAAGTCATAATTCACATCCAACAGTCATTTAGAGTCAAAAGATTAAATGTTAAAATTTCATCATTATAGACCATTTTGGGAACGTTCGACATGTCCGGAGTCATCGTTTTTCATCTGAAAATTGATTTTTTGGACTGTACCAAAAATGATTCAAAATGTCAATTGGATCGTGCCTCATGTTGAATAACCACTTTTTAAACCCTCACAGTGACCAAAATGGCAATTTTTACAGAGTTTTGCTTACTCAAAAGCTTCAATTTTGACCCGTTTCAGGCACAGAAATGACTTTAAACACACTAATTTTAGTTGAAAAAGTCATAATTCACATCCAACAGTCATTTAGAGTCAAAAGATTAAATGTTAAAATTTCATCATTATAGACCATTTTGGGAATGTTCGACATGTCCGGAGTCATCGTTTTTCATCCGAAAATTGATTTTTTGGACTGTACCAAAAATGATTCAAAATGTCAATTGGATCGTGCCTCATGTTGAATAACCACTTTTTAAACCCTCACAGTGACCAAAATTGCCATTTTTACAGAGTTTTGCTTACTTAAAAGCTTCAATTTTGACCCGTTTCAGGCACAGAAATGACTTTAAACACACTTATTTTAGTTGAAAAAGTCATAATTCACATCCAACAGTCATTTAGAGTCAAAAGATTAAATGTTAAAATTTCATCATTATAGACCATTTTGGGAACGTTCGACATGTCCGGAGTCATCGTTTTTCATCCGAAAATTGATTTTTTGGACTGTACCAAAAATGATTCAAAATGTCAATTGGATCGTGCCTCATGTTGAATAACCACTTTTTAAACCCTCACAGTGACCAAAATGGCAATTTTTACAGAGTTTTGCTTACTCAAAAGCTTCAATTTTGACCCGTTTCAGGCACAGAAATGACTTTAAACACACTTATTTTAGTTGAAAAAGTCATAATTCACATCCATCAGTCATTTAGAGTCAAAAGATTAAATTTTAAAATTTCATCATTATAGACCCTTTTGGGAACGTTCGACATGTCCGGAGTCATCGTTTTTCATCCGAAAATAGATTTTTTGGACTGTACCAAAAATGATTCAAAATGTCAATTGGATCGTGCCTCATGTTGAATAACCACTTTTTAAACCCTCACAGTGACCAAAATGGCAATTTTTACAGAGTTTTGCTTGCTCAAAAGCTTCAATTTTGACCCGTTTCAGTTACAGAAATGACTTTAAACACACTTATTTTAGTTGAAAAAGTCATAATTCACATCCAACTGTCATTTAGAGTCAAAAGATTAAATGTTAAAATTTCATCATTATAGACCATTTTGGGAACGTTCGACATGTCCGGAGTCATCGTTTTTCATCCAAAAATTGATTTTTTGGACTGTACCAAAAATGATTCAAAATGTCAATTGGATTGTGCCTCATGTTGAATAACCACTTTTTAAACCCTCACAGTGACCAAAATTGCCATTTTTACAGAGTTTTGCTTACTCAAAAGCTTCAATTTTGACCCGTTTAAGGCACAGAAATGACTTTAAACACACTTATTTTAGTTGAAAAAGTCATAATTCACATCCAACAGTCATTTAGAGTCAAAAGATTAAATGTTAAAATTTCATCATTATAGACCATTTTGGGAACGTTCGACATGTCCGGAGTCATCGTTTTTCATCTGAAAATTGATTTTTTGGACTGTACCAAAAATGATTCAAAATGTCAATTGGATCGTGCCTCATGTTGAATAACCACTTTTTAAACCCTCACAGTGACCAAAATGGCAATTTTTACAGAGTTTTGCTTACTCAAAAGCTTCAATTTTGACCCGTTTCAGGCACAGAAATGACTTTAAACACACTAATTTTAGTTGAAAAAGTCATAATTCACATCCAACAGTCATTTAGAGTCAAAAGATTAAATGTTAAAATTTCATCATTATAGACCATTTTGGGAACGTTCGACATGTCCGGAGTCATCGTTTTTCATCCGAAAATTGATTTTTTGGACTGTACCAAAAATGATTCAAAATGTCAATTGGATCGTGCCTCATGTTGAATAACCACTTTTTAAACCCTCACAGTGACCAAAATTGCCATTTATACAGAGTTTTGCTTACTTAAAAGCTTCAATTTTGACCCGTTTCAGGCACAGAAATGACTTTAAACACACTTATTTTAGTTGAAAAAGTCATAATTCACATCCAACAGTCATTTAGAGTCAAAAGATTAAATGTTAAAATTTCATCATTATAGACCATTTTGGGAACGTTCGACATGTCCGGAGTCATCGTTTTTCATCTGAAAATTGATTTTTTGGACTGTACCAAAAATGATTCAAAATGTCAATTGGATCGTGCCTCATGTTGAATAACCACTTTTTAAACCCTCACAGTGACCAAAATGGCAATTTTTACAGAGTTTTGCTTACTCAAAAGCTTCAATTTTGACCCGTTTCAGGCACAGAAATGACTTTAAACACACTAATTTTAGTTGAAAAAGTCATAATTCACATCCAACAGTCATTTAGAGTCAAAAGATTAAATGTTAAAATTTCATCATTATAGACCATTTTGGGAATGTTCGACATGTCCGGAGTCATCGTTTTTCATCCGAAAATTGATTTTTTGGACTGTACCAAAAATGATTCAAAATGTCAATTGGATCGTGCCTCATGTTGAATAACCACTTTTTAAACCCTCACAGTGACCAAAATTGCCATTTTTACAGAGTTTTGCTTACTTAAAAGCTTCAATTTTGACCCGTTTCAGGCACAGAAATGACTTTAAACACACTTATTTTAGTTGAAAAAGTCATAATTCACATCCAACAGTCATTTAGAGTCAAAAGATTAAATGTTAAAATTTCATCATTATAGACCATTTTGGGAACGTTCGACATGTCCGGAGTCATCGTTTTTCATCCGAAAATTGATTTTTTGGACTGTACCAAAAATGATTCAAAATGTCAATTGGATCGTGCCTCATGTTGAATAACCACTTTTTAAACCCTCACAGTGACCAAAATGTCAATTTTTACAGAGTTTTGCTTACTCAAAAGCTTCAATTTTGACCCGTTTCAGTCACAGAAATGACTTTAAACACACTTATTTTAGTTGAAAAAGTCATAATTCACATCCAACAGTCATTTAGAGTCAAAAGATTAAATGTTAAAATTTCAATATTATAGACCATTTTGGGAACGTTCGACATGTCCGGAGTCATCGTTTTTCATCCGAAAATTGATTTTTTGGACTGTACCAAAAATGATTCAAAATGTCAATTGGATCGTGCCTCATGTTGAATAACCACTTTTTAAACCCTCACAGTGACCAAAATGGCAATTTTTACAGAGTTTTGCTTACTCAAAAGCTTCAATTTTGACCCGTTTCAGGCACAGAAATGACTTTAAACACACTTATTTTAGTTGAAAAAGTCATAATTCACATCCAACAGTCATTTAGAGTCAAAAGATTAAATTTTAAAATTTCATCATTATAGACCCTTTTGGGAACGTTCGACATGTCCGGAGTCATCGTTTTTCATCCGAAAATTGATTTTTTGGACTGTACCAAAATTGATTCAAAATGTCAATTGGATCGTGCCTCATGTTGAATAACCACTTTTTAAACCCTCACAGTGACCAAAATGGCAATTTTTACAGAGTTTTGCTTACTCAAAAGCTTCAATTTTGACCCGTTTCAGGCACAGAAATGACTTTAAACACACTTATTTTAGTTGAAAAAGTCATAATTCACACCCAACAGTCATTTAGAGTCAAAAGATTAAATGTTAAAATTTCATCATTATAGACCATTTTGGGAATGTTCGACATGTCCGGAGTCATCGTTTTTCATCCGAAAATTGATTTTTTGGACTGTACCAAAAATTATTCAAAATGTCAATTGGATCGTGCCTCGTGTTAAATAACCACTTTTTAAACCCTCACAGTGACCAAAATGGCCATTTTTACAGAGTTTTGCTTATTTAAAAGCTTCAATTTTGACCCATTTCAGTCACAGAAATGACTTTAAACACACTTATTTTAGTTGAAAAAGTCATAATTCACATCCAACAGTCATTTAGAGTCAAAAGATTAAATGTTAAAATTTCATCATTATAGACCATTTTGGGAATGTTCGACATGTCCGGAGTCATCGTTTTTCATCCGAAAATTGATATTTTGGACTCTACCAAAAATGATTCAAAATGTCAATTGGATCGTGCCTCATGTTGAATAACCACTTTTTAAACCCTCAAAGTGACCAAAATGGCCATTTTACAGAGTTTTGCTTACTCAAAAGCTTCAATTTTGACCCGTTTCAGTCACAGAAATGACTTTAAACACACTTATTTTAGTTGAAATTGTCATAATTCACATCCAACAGTCATTTAGAGTCAAAAGATTAAATGTTAAAATTTCATCATTATAGACCATTTTGGGAACGTTCGACATGTCCGGAGTCATCGTTTTTCATCCGAAAATTGATTTTTTGGGCTGTACCAAAAATTATTCAAAATGTCAATTGGATCGTGCCTCATGTTGAATAACCACTTTTTAAACCCTCAAAGTGACCAAAATGGGAATTTTTACAGAGTTTTGCTTACTCAAAAGCTTCAATTTTGACCCGTTTCAGGCACAGAAATGACTTTAAACACACTTATTTTAGTTGAAAAAGTCATAATTCACATCCATCAGTCATTTAGAGTCAAAAGATTAAATTTTAAAATTTCATCATTATAGACCCTTTTGGGAACGTTCGACATGTCCGGAGTCATCGTTTTTCATCCGAAAATAGATTTTTTGGACTGTACCAAAAATGATTCAAAATGTCAATTGGATCGTGCCTCATGTTGAATAACCACTTTTTAAACCCTCACAGTGACCAAAATGGCAATTTTTACAGAGTTTTGCTTGCTCAAAAGCTTCAATTTTGACCCGTTTCAGTTACAGAAATGACTTTAAACACACTTATTTTAGTTGAAAAAGTCATAATTCACATCCAACTGTCATTTAGAGTCAAAAGATTAAATGTTAAAATTTCATCATTATAGACCATTTTGGGAACGTTCGACATGTCCGGAGTCATCGTTTTTCATCCAAAAATTGATTTTTTGGACTGTACCAAAAATGATTCAAAATGTCAATTGGATTGTGCCTCATGTTGAATAACCACTTTTTAAACCCTCACAGTGACCAAAATTGCCATTTTTACAGAGTTTTGCTTACTCAAAAGCTTCAATTTTGACCCGTTTCAGGCACAGAAATGACTTTAAACACACTTATTTTAGTTGAAAAAGTCATAATTCACATCCAACAGTCATTTAGAGTCAAAAGATTAAATGTTAAAATTTCATCATTATAGACCATTTTGGGAACGTTCGACATGTCCGGAGTCATCGTTTTTCATCTGAAAATTGATTTTTTGGACTGTACCAAAAATGATTCAAAATGTCAATTGGATCGTGCCTCATGTTGAATAACCACTTTTTAAACCCTCACAGTGACCAAAATGGCAATTTTTACAGAGTTTTGCTTACTCAAAAGCTTCAATTTTGACCCGTTTCAGGCACAGAAATGACTTTAAACACACTAATTTTAGTTGAAAAAGTCATAATTCACATCCAACAGTCATTTAGAGTCAAAAGATTAAATGTTAAAATTTCATCATTATAGACCATTTTGGGAACGTTCGACATGTCCGGAGTCATCGTTTTTCATCCGAAAATTGATTTTTTGGACTGTACCAAAAATGATTCAAAATGTCAATTGGATCGTGCCTCATGTTGAATAACCACTTTTTAAACCCTCACAGTGACCAAAATTGCCATTTATACAGAGTTTTGCTTACTTAAAAGCTTCAATTTTGACCCGTTTCAGGCACAGAAATGACTTTAAACACACTTATTTTAGTTGAAAAAGTCATAATTCACATCCAACAGTCATTTAGAGTCAAAAGATTAAATGTTAAAATTTCATCATTATAGACCATTTTGGGAACGTTCGACATGTCCGGAGTCATCGTTTTTCATCTGAAAATTGATTTTTTGGACTGTACCAAAAATGATTCAAAATGTCAATTGGATCGTGCCTCATGTTGAATAACCACTTTTTAAACCCTCACAGTGACCAAAATGGCAATTTTTACAGAGTTTTGCTTACTCAAAAGCTTCAATTTTGACCCGTTTCAGGCACAGAAATGACTTTAAACACACTAATTTTAGTTGAAAAAGTCATAATTCACATCCAACAGTCATTTAGAGTCAAAAGATTAAATGTTAAAATTTCATCATTATAGACCATTTTGGGAATGTTCGACATGTCCGGAGTCATCGTTTTTCATCCGAAAATTGATTTTTTGGACTGTACCAAAAATGATTCAAAATGTCAATTGGATCGTGCCTCATGTTGAATAACCACTTTTTAAACCCTCACAGTGACCAAAATTGCCATTTTTACAGAGTTTTGCTTACTTAAAAGCTTCAATTTTGACCCGTTTCAGGCACAGAAATGACTTTAAACACACTTATTTTAGTTGAAAAAGTCATAATTCACATCCAACAGTCATTTAGAGTCAAAAGATTAAATGTTAAAATTTCATCATTATAGACCATTTTGGGAACGTTCGACATGTCCGGAGTCATCGTTTTTCATCCGAAAATTGATTTTTTGGACTGTACCAAAAATGATTCAAAATGTCAATTGGATCGTGCCTCATGTTGAATAACCACTTTTTAAACCCTCACAGTGACCAAAATGTCAATTTTTACAGAGTTTTGCTTACTCAAAAGCTTCAATTTTGACCCGTTTCAGTCACAGAAATGACTTTAAACACACTTATTTTAGTTGAAAAAGTCATAATTCACATCCAACAGTCATTTAGAGTCAAAAGATTAAATGTTAAAATTTCAATATTATAGACCATTTTGGGAACGTTCGACATGTCCGGAGTCATCGTTTTTCATCCGAAAATTGATTTTTTGGACTGTACCAAAAATGATTCAAAATGTCAATTGGATCGTGCCTCATGTTGAATAACCACTTTTTAAACCCTCACAGTGACCAAAATGGCAATTTTTACAGAGTTTTGCTTACTCAAAAGCTTCAATTTTGACCCGTTTCAGGCACAGAAATGACTTTAAACACACTTATTTTAGTTGAAAAAGTCATAATTCACATCCAACAGTCATTTAGAGTCAAAAGATTAAATTTTAAAATTTCATCATTATAGACCCTTTTGGGAACGTTCGACATGTCCGGAGTCATCGTTTTTCATCCGAAAATTGATTTTTTGGACTGTACCAAAATTGATTCAAAATGTCAATTGGATCGTGCCTCATGTTGAATAACCACTTTTTAAACCCTCACAGTGACCAAAATGGCAATTTTTACAGAGTTTTGCTTACTCAAAAGCTTCAATTTTGACCCGTTTCAGGCACAGAAATGACTTTAAACACACTTATTTTAGTTGAAAAAGTCATAATTCACACCCAACAGTCATTTAGAGTCAAAAGATTAAATGTTAAAATTTCATCATTATAGACCATTTTGGGAATGTTCGACATGTCCGGAGTCATCGTTTTTCATCCGAAAATTGATTTTTTGGACTGTACCAAAAATTATTCAAAATGTCAATTGGATCGTGCCTCGTGTTAAATAACCACTTTTTAAACCCTCACAGTGACCAAAATGGCCATTTTTACAGAGTTTTGCTTATTTAAAAGCTTCAATTTTGACCCATTTCAGTCACAGAAATGACTTTAAACACACTTATTTTAGTTGAAAAAGTCATAATTCACATCCAACAGTCATTTAGAGTCAAAAGATTAAATGTTAAAATTTCATCATTATAGACCATTTTGGGAATGTTCGACATGTCCGGAGTCATCGTTTTTCATCCGAAAATTGATATTTTGGACTCTACCAAAAATGATTCAAAATGTCAATTGGATCGTGCCTCATGTTGAATAACCACTTTTTAAACCCTCAAAGTGACCAAAATGGCCATTTTACAGAGTTTTGCTTACTCAAAAGCTTCAATTTTGACCCGTTTCAGTCACAGAAATGACTTTAAACACACTTATTTTAGTTGAAATTGTCATAATTCACATCCAACAGTCATTTAGAGTCAAAAGATTAAATGTTAAAATTTCATCATTATAGACCATTTTGGGAACGTTCGACATGTCCGGAGTCATCGTTTTTCATCCGAAAATTGATTTTTTGGGCTGTACCAAAAATTATTCAAAATGTCAATTGGATCGTGCCTCATGTTGAATAACCACTTTTTAAACCCTCAAAGTGACCAAAATGGGAATTTTTACAGAGTTTTGCTTACTCAAAAGCTTCAATTTTGACCCGTTTCAGGCACAGAAATGACTTTAAACACACTTATTTTAGTTGAAAAAGTCATAATTCACATCCAGCAGTCATTTAGAGTCAAAAGATTAAATGTTAAAATTTCATCATTATAGACCATTTTGGGAACGTTCGACATGTCCGGAGTCATCGTTTTTCATCCGAAAATTGATTTTTTGGACTGTACCAAAAATGATTCAAAATGTCAATTGGATCGTGCCTCATGTTGAATAACCACTTTTTAAACCCTCACAGTGACCAAAATGGCAATTTTTACAGAGTTTTGCTTACTCAAAAGCTTCAATTTTGACCCGTTTCAGGCACAGAAATGACTTTAAACACACTTATTTTAGTTGAAAAAGTCATAATTCACGTCCATCAGTCATTTAGAGTCAAAAGATTAAATTTTAAAATTTCATCATTATAGACCCTTTTGCGAACGTTCGACATGTCCGGAGTCATCGTTTTTCATCTGAAAATTGATTTTTTGGACTGTACCAAAAATGATTCAAAATGTCAATTGGATCGTGCCTCATGTTGAATAACCACTTTTTAAACCCTCACAGTGACCAAAATGGCAATTTTTACAGAGTTTTGGAGGGGGCAAGATGGCCGCCGTGACTCTGTAGAGAGAAGTCGCACTCTATACTCTCTCCCTTCCTAGGATGATGGAGTATTGGTGACCCCAGGGATGTGGTTTCTGACTGACCGTACTTCCCTGGATACAGCTGATGTACTTATCCCGGTCTGGTTGAGGGGATCGTGGGAATCCCCTGTAATAGTAGTAAAGAGGAAACTGACAGACTGGCTTAGCTGTTGGAGAGGTTTTCTAAACGGCATGAAAGTATTCCCAAAGATGTCCCAAAGATTGAAAGCGGATAAAGATAAACCTGCAGCACCAGGATCGAGTAAATCTTCAGGCGCCGCTATGAGAGAGGGGGCTATCCCAAAGACAGCCCCTGCAAGGAAAGCGTTGGATCTACCGAGCCGTAATATGAAGATTACGCCAGTAAAGCAGCAGGAGAAGAAAGTAGAAGCGGGACCTGAGACCCGATCAGCACTGCACAAATTGGTAAAAGAGAACGCACCAGACGGGAAGCCCCAGCGAGCGCATGCAGCGCATGGAATTGGAAGGGACCAGAAGAGGCAAGCGACTTTACCTGAGTCGTTTACTACGAAGATCCCTCTGGCGATCCCCCGCATAGAGCTCCCCGCAGACACACAGCGGCAGAAGGGACAGCAGCCGACAGTTACCGGCGAGCAGAAAGAGACAAACGCGGAAGCAGACGCCGCAGACCGCGAGGACGCAGGCAGCGGCAGCGAAGCCTCGGTTGCTAGGCAACAGAGAACCAGCGCTGGAGGCGGTATGGAGAACGCGGAGCAGCAAGCAGAAGCTCCAGATGCCGTGAGAGGTGAGCAGACGGAGTCAGCGGCGGGTACAACAGTGGAATACGAACCGGTCAGTAACATTGACAATAGTAATGCCCCTAAACAAACTATAACTATAAATATAAATAACGAGCTAATGCTAGACGCTCTTTTGGCAGTAGAGGCGGAACTGCCTGATAATCGCCTGAAGACTACTGAAGCAAGCTGGGGTAGCACGCAGAGTCTAACGGAGCAGCAGGGGTCACAGCACGGGCTCTGTCTGGTTCAAGACTCAGGGAGAAATAATAAAAGCCTTGACAGAAGCGCGAGGGGAGGCTCACCAGAGTTTTTTTCGGTTAATGAGGGAACAGACTCATCAGAACTAAGTGAGTTGGAAACAGAGGAGGGGGAAAGTGGGTCCGAATCTACTCCCAACTCAGACATTAGCAACTGTCCCAGTGAATTAGGTACAAAAAAGAAAAAGGGTACTTTGGGAGCAAAGACAAGAAGTGGAAGAGGCTCAAGAAGCAGTATGTCTAAGAAATTATCATGGGACTACGCCGCTACTTCAGAAACCTACAAAGAAAGTGAGCAGGAAAGAGGGGAAAAGGAGGGAAAGCAGGATAACCAAAGGGTAACCTTAGAAATGTTGTTTGGAACCCTGAAGCAGATGCAAAAGGAGGCAAGGACTGAGAGCAGAAGGGCGAAAAGAGACACGAAAAAGCTGCAACTATCATTAAGGAAAGTAAGCAGAAAGCAGGAAGAGGTCGAGGAAAGAGTGTTACAAGTGGAAGAGAGGACTAGTAGGGTGGAAGACGAAGTGACTGATTGGCAGACTTTTAAGACGGATCAAGAAAAAGTGGTGGAAGACCTCCAGTGGAAGCTGGAAAGCTTTGAAAATCGTCAAAGAAGGAACAATGTGAGACTTTTGGGGGTGGAAGAGGGAAAAGAGGGACAGGATCCTAGAGGGTATGTGGTTAGGATCTTGGAAGAGGCCTTTCCTAACTCAAAATGGCAATGGGATCTGGAGGTGCAAAGAGCACATAGGGACCCACTGTTCAAGAAGAAACCCCGGGGAGGGCAGGAGAAGGAACTCCCAAGAGCAATGTTGGTCTTTTTGGGTAATTTCCTAGCAAGACAGGAGATAATCGACAAAGCTAGGCCTGATTCAAGAATTACAGTGGATGGTAACACTTTTTTCTCAAGGCCAGATTTTTGCCACGTCACCGTGGAAAGAAGGTGGAAATTAAGACAGATGATTGGTCCTTTCCAGAAACAGGGGGCAGAAGCATACCTTCTGTTTCCATCTAGATTAAAAGTCATCAAGAACGGCTATGTCAAGATGTTTACATCTGAGATAAAAGCAGCAGAGTATCTGGCAGAAGTCACAGAGAGAAATAAAGGGAAGGAGAGGGGTGCAAGAACCAGAACCCTATCACAGTCTCCCCGGAGAACTCCACCAAAAACTCCATAAGGAAGTTAGATGGTAGTGCCATTTGGTTCAGATGGCACTATCAAATGAGTTGTTGAAAGGATGGGAGAGAGTAGCGACACTGCAGAGTTCGGTCGGCTACACATAGGCCAGGATTGGCCTATTTGCCTGTAGCAAGGGGGGGGGGGCTTCCAAGGGGTGGGGGGCAAGGGGGGGATGGGGGAGGGGGGAGGGGAGGGGAGAGACATACAGGATGGGTATGGGCACAGTAGTGGTGTGGCAAAAGGAGGTAAAAAAGGCTTTATGTCAAAAAAAAAGGCTGTAGGGGCTGAGGCGCACAATAAAAGGGTAACTATTAATCTCGGCTGGTTTAAATGGGAAATGGTAATGTCAAGAATTACTAATGTCCTGTAGAATTGTATCAATTAATATCTGTGGTCTTAATGAGATTAATAAGAGGTTAAAAACAGCGGCACTGTTAAAATCTTTTAAAACAGATTTAGTGTGTATTCAGGAAACACATATAGAGGGGACAAAGGCCTGTTTACTTGACCAATTAGGCTTTAAGGTGTTGGCAAAAACCAATCAGAATACTAAAACAAGAGGAGTGGCGATACTGGGCAGGAAACAGGATATAATAGTTAAAAGAAAGCTGGAGGATAATTGGGGGAGGTGGGCCATAGTTGAACTACTGTTTAGGGGGGAAACTCTTACACTTGTCTCAGTCTATGGCTCTACCGGAGATGATCCAGATATTTTACAATTTCTAGACACTGAACTTGCTCGTTGGCCTGAGCCTATTATACTATGTGGTGACCTGAATATTCATGATTTAGATAGTAGTTTTTTAGACCCTAAAAGGAGGTACGTAGGGAGGAAAAAAAGAACCTATAGGGCTCTAGTAGACTTGGTAAAGAATAACTCTTTAGAGGATCCCTGGGTACATTGTCATCCGAATCTCAACGGGAGTACTTTCTTCTCAGCACCACACCAGATTTTAGTCAGGCTGGATTATTTTTTAATAACAAGAGGGCTAATAGCAGATGCCAGGATAGAAAGAGAACCGAGGATCATTTCAGACCACAGCCCACTTGTATTAGATGTAAATATTGGGCAAAGGAGAAATAAGGAGCCAACACAGTGGACCTTTGATAGAGTACTCTTGCAAGATAGTGAATATAGGGAAAGGATGGTGGCATGGATTAACGAATTCTGGACAATCAATAGAGGTACTTCATCGCCAGGAGTTGTGTGGGATGCTTTTAAAGCTGGTATAAGAGGAGAGACCTTAAGCTATGTTATCCGATTACAAAGAAGAGAAAGGGAGGAACTGGAAAGAAATAATGAAGCACTAAGGGAGGCTGAGGAGGAGCTTATGTTGGCCATACAAGCACATGCGCCAGTGGAGCAGAATCTGTTAAAATTAGTTGCCCTTAAAGCTGTAGCTATGGAAGGGATGGCAAAAAAGACGGTGGAGAAATATTTAGCCAATAAAGAAAAGGCATATGAACTTAGCGAGAGGGTGGGGCATATTCTAGCGGTGCGAGCTAGACAGAGAGACGGGATGGCTGATATTAAGGAGATGAAAAACAGTCGCGGGGATAAAGTTAAAGATACGGAGCAGATTAGGGAGGTTTTTAGGCAATATTATATGGAATTGTATAAGGCAGATGGACATGGAAGTGAGGAGGATATGCAGGCGTACCTGAGGGATATTGAGCCATCTCACCTGGAGGAGTCAGACAGAGTTGAGCTGGAAGAAAAGTTTAAGGTGGAGGAATTTGTAGAAGCACTGAAGGAACTGCCATCTGGAAAGGCTGCTGGCCCAGACCAGATCCCAGTTGAATTTTATAAGGTATTTCAGACTCCTCTGCTAGAGGATATGTTTAAAATAATGGAGCTGGCACAACTGGGTGAAACTGTTCCATGTTCCTGGGGTGGCGCAGACATCATAGTTATTCCTAAGAAAGGTAAACCGCCAGACGTCCCAGGCTCCTACCGGCCCATCACTTTGATGAATGCCGATGCAAAGGTGTTCTCAAAAATAATGGCAAAAAGACTCTCTAAGAAAGTCGAATCCTTAGTTATACCCTCTCAGCACGGATTTATTCCAGGGAGAGGGACAACTCACCACACCAGGCAGGTTATCACGGCATTCGATGCTGCAGATATTCTGGAAGAACCTATGGCAGCAGTGTTCCTCGACGCCGAAAAGGCTTTCGATAGGGTCTCATGGGGATATCTGTGGGAAGTTTTAAGGTGGCATGGCATAGGACCAGGCTTTATAAAGGCTATGCAAACGCTATATATAGCACCTACGGCCAAGATAAGAATTAGTAGAGGTTATACAAACGCAGTTAACATTCAGAGAGGCACAAGACAGGGTTGCCCCTCTTCTCCCTTGCTGTTTGCTTTGTACCTTGACCCTTATATTCGCAAACTGGAGATGAACCAGCAAATATTGCCATTGGTAATAAATGGGCGCAGACTTAAATCTTTAGCTTATGCGGATGACGTTGCTATTTTGACTCCAGAACCAGTAGCCGCCATTAGGGCAATTGAATCGGAAGCTGAGATTTTTGGCCAGTTCTCTGGTTATAAGCTGAATACAACTAAGTCACAGATAGTTAAAAACCAGTGGGCAAGATGTAATGATGAAAGAGTGACAAGTACAGCATCCTATTTAGGGGTACAAATGACGGCAGAGATAAGTAAAATTGTGGAGAATAATATGGATCCCTTGATAACTCAAATGAAAAAAGACTTAGATAGAATGAACAATTTGCACCTATCACTAGTTGGCTGTACAAATATTATCAAAATGCTGATTTTACCAAAATTTCTGTATATATTTAGGGCGGTACCATTACTGGTTGAAGCCAGCTGGTTTAATTGTATAGAAGCTATATGCAATAGGTTTATCTGGGCCCAAGGTAAAACCCGGAGAGCATATAGATACATGACACTTCCGAGAGAAAAAGGGGGGTGGGGGGCACCAGACTTTCGTTTGTATTATATGGCTTGTGTGCTGCAGTATATCCAAGGTCTTATTGGTGGAAGCCCTGACGATGATAGAATCCAGAAAATGTCTACAGATGTGTATGCTGTAACCCTTGGGGTAAATGCAGAGAATTGTTTTTTAAAGTGTATTGATTACAGTTATTTCAAGAGGACTAAGTTTAAAACTGTTAAGGCAGCCGTTACGACATGGAATGCATTTTTGAAAAGGGTAAAACTTGGGAGATATAACAGATATGTTTTATTAACTAACAATAGATCACTACCAAAAGATATTTTTGGAGATCATATTATGGCAGAATGGGCACTGAAGGGGGTTACACAAATTGGAGACCTGTATGCACAAGATGGCTTTATGCAATTTTCAGAGCTGAGAGGGAAATATGGGTTAGATAACAGGGGATTTTTTAAATACCTACAGGTCAGAAGTTTCCTCAATAACAAAGTCGGGGGTCCTGCAGGCTTTAATAAAGTTGGTATATTGGAAAAAATAAAACTGGCAGGAGATTGCACTATTAAAACGCTCTATGCAGCATTGGTGGAAGGTAAGCAGGATGACTTAGATAAATTTAGTAAAAAATGGGAAGACAAATTGGGCATTGATCCAAGATGCTTTTATGATTCACTGAAATTTGGAGCAACGATATTATGCGCTGCCCCGCTGCAATCGCAGCATTATAAAACATTGTACTCTCTGTACTTTACACCAGCAAAGATTGCTAAATGGGGTGGGAATCAAGGAATCAATTGTCCTAGATGTAATGAAGTGGAAGCAGACAGCGTACACATCTTTGCTTCATGCCCACAGTTAAGAACTTTGATTAGGGGAATTGAGGGGTTTTTGGCGAACTCATTGGATATTACGATAACACTTACGCCAGCTTTGGTTATGTTAGGGGTGAGTGACGATGTGCAGACAAATTATCCCGAATATGCTGAATTCCTCTTTGTGGTAATGGCTGTCTATAGACTAACATTAGCCAGGGCATGGCTCGATAAAAACCCTCCGAATATGCAATGCTGGCTGGCAAACACTCTATATGCGTATAATATAGAGGAAAAATTTTTTGCCCGGAAGGGTAGGAGTGGAAGACGGTTGGGGAGAAGAATCTGGGAGCCATTATGCAAATGGAAAGAGGGTCAAAGAAGGAATAACTAGGGGTAGAGGGAAGTACTAGTCTTTAGTTTTGAAGTTAAATGTTTGTTTTGGGCTTCTAACAGCATTGATCTCAGTTTATGTTTTCTTTTATTTTTCTTTTAGAAGATTGATATCTTGGTGTACTTTGTGTTTGGCCATAAGTCTACTGTATTTTGATAATCAAGACTTGTTGTATCGGAAATGCTCATAATTATTTGTTGTAATAAAGAAAATTACAAAAAAAAAAAAAAAAAAAAAAAAAAAAGATTAAATGTTAAAATTTCATCATTATAGACCATTTTGGGAACGTTCGACATGTCCGGAGTCATCGTTTTTCATCTGAAAATTGATTTTTTGGACTGTACCAAAAATGATTCAAAATGTCAATTGGATCGTGCCTCATGTTGAATAACCACTTTTTAAACCCTCACAGTGACCAAAATGGCAATTTTTACAGAGTTTTGCTTACTCAAAAGCTTCAATTTTGACCCGTTTCAGGCACAGAAATGACTTTAAACACACTTATTTTAGTTGAAAAAGTCATAATTCACATCCATCAGTCATTTAGAGTCAAAAGATTAAATTTTAAAATTTCATCATTATAGACCCTTTTGGGAACGTTCGACATGTCCGGAGTCATCGTTTTTCATCCGAAAATAGATTTTTTGGACTGTACCAAAAATGATTCAAAATGTCAATTGGATCGTGCCTCATGTTGAATAACCACTTTTTAAACCCTCACAGTGACCAAAATGGCAATTTTTACAGAGTTTTGCTTGCTCAAAAGCTTCAATTTTGACCCGTTTCAGTTACAGAAATGACTTTAAACACACTTATTTTAGTTGAAAAAGTCATAATTCACATCCAACTGTCATTTAGAGTCAAAAGATTAAATGTTAAAATTTCATCATTATAGACCATTTTGGGAACGTTCGACATGTCCGGAGTCATCGTTTTTCATCCAAAAATTGATTTTTTGGACTGTACCAAAAATGATTCAAAATGTCAATTGGATTGTGCCTCATGTTGAATAACCACTTTTTAAACCCTCACAGTGACCAAAATTGCCATTTTTACAGAGTTTTGCTTACTTAAAAGCTTCAATTTTGACCCGTTTCAGGCACAGAAATGACTTTAAACACACTTATTTTAGTTGAAAAAGTCATAATTCACATCCAACAGTCATTTAGAGTCAAAAGATTAAATGTTAAAATTTCATCATTATAGACCATTTTGGGAACGTTCGACATGTCCGGAGTCATCGTTTTTCATCCGAAAATTGATTTTTTGGACTGTACCAAAAATGATTCAAAATGTCAATTGGATCGTGCCTCATGTTGAATAACCACTTTTTAAACCCTCACAGTGACCAAAATGTCAATTTTTACAGAGTTTTGCTTACTCAAAAGCTTCAATTTTGACCCGTTTCAGTCACAGAAATGACTTTAAACACACTTATTTTAGTTGAAAAAGTCATAATTCACATCCAACAGTCATTTAGAGTCAAAAGATTAAATGTTAAAATTTCAATATTATAGACCATTTTGGGAACGTTCGACATGTCGGAGTCATCGTTTTTCATCCGAAAATTGATTTTTTGGACTGTACCAAAAATGATTCAAAATGTCAATTGGATCGTGCCTCATGTTGAATAATCACTTTTTAAACCCTCAAAGTGACCAAAATGGCCATTTTACAGAGTTTTGCTAACTCAAAAGCTTCATTTTTGACCCGTTTCAGTCACAGAAATGACTTTAAACACACTTATTTTAGTTGAAATTGTCATAATTCACATCCAACAGTCATTTAGAGTCAAAAGATTAAATGTTAAAATTTCATCATTATAGACCATTTTGGGAACGTTCGACATGTCCGGAGTCATCGTTTTTCATCCGAAAATTGATTTTTTGGACTGTACCAAAAATGATTCAAAATGTCAATTGGATCGTGCCTCATGTTGAATAACCACTTTTTAAACCCTCACAGTGACCAAAATGGGAATTTTTACAGAGTTTTGCTTACTCAAAAGCTTCAATTTTGACCCGTTTCAGGCACAGAAATGACTTTAAACACACTTATTTTAGTTGAAAAAGTCATAATTCACACCCAACAGTCATTTAGAGTCAAAAGATTAAATGTTAAAATTTCATCATTATAGACCATTTTGGGAATGTTCGACATGTCCGGAGTCATCGTTTTTCATCCGAAAATTGATTTTTTGGACTGTACCAAAAATTATTCAAAATGTCAATTGGATCGTGCCTCGTGTTAAATAACCACTTTTTAAACCCTCACAGTGACCAAAATGGCCATTTTTACAGAGTTTTGCTTATTTAAAAGCTTCAATTTTGACCCATTTCAGTCACAGAAATGACTTTAAACACACTTATTTTAGTTGAAAAAGTCATAATTCACATCCAACAGTCATTTAGAGTCAAAAGATTAAATGTTAAAATTTCATCATTATAGACCATTTTGGGAATGTTCGACATGTCCGGAGTCGTTTTTCATCCGAAAATTGATATTTTGGACTGTACCAAAAATGATTCAAAATGTCAATTGGATCGTGCCTCATGTTGAATAACCACTTTTTAAACCCTCACAGTGACCAAAATGTCCATTTTTACAGAGTTTTGCTTACTCAAAAGCTTCAATTTTGACCCGTTTCAGTCACAGAAATGACTTTAAACACACTTATTTTAGTTGAAAAAGTCATAATTCACATCCAACAGTCATTTAGAGTGAAAAGATTAAATGTTAAAATTTCAATATTATAGACCATTTTGGGAACGTTCGACATGTCCGGAGTCATCGTTTTTCATCCGAAAATTGATTTTTTGGACTCTACCAAAAATGATTCAAAATGTCAATTGGATCGTGCCTCATGTTGAATAACCACTTTTTAAACCCTCAAAGTGACCAAAATGGCCATTTTACAGAGTTTTGCTTACTCAAAAGCTTCAATTTTGACCCGTTTCAGTCACAGAAATGACTTTAAACACACTTATTTTAGTTGAAATTGTCATAATTCACATCCAACAGTCATTTAGAGTCAAAAGATTAAATGTTAAAATTTCATCATTATAGACCATTTTGGGAACGTTCGACATGTCCGGAGTCATTGTTTTTCATCCGAAAATTGATTTTTTGGGCTGTACCAAAAATTATTCAAAATGTCAATTGGATCGTGCCTCATGTTGAATAACCACTTTTTAAACCCTCAAAGTGACCAAAATGGGAATTTTTACAGAGTTTTGCTTACTCAAAAGCTTCAATTTTGACCCGTTTCAGGCACAGAAATGACTTTAAACACACTTATTTTAGTTGAAAAAGTCATAATTCACATCCATCAGTCATTTAGAGTCAAAAGATTAAATTTTAAAATTTCATCATTATAGACCCTTTTGGGAACGTTCGACATGTCCGGAGTCATCGTTTTTCATCCGAAAATTGATTTTTTGGACTGTACCAAAAATGATTCAAAATGTCAATTGGATCGTGCCTCATGTTGAATAACCACTTTTTAAACCCTCACAGTGACCAAAATGGCAATTTTTACAGAGTTTTGCTTACTCAAAAGCTTCAATTTTGACCCGTTTCAGGCACAGAAATGACTTTAAACACACTTATTTTAGTTGAAAAAGTCATAATTCACATCCAACAGTCATTTAGAGTCAAAAGATTAAATGTTAAAATTTCATCAATATAGACCATTTTGGGAATGTTCGACATGTCCGGAGTCATCGTTTTTCATCCGAAAATTGATTTTTTGGACTGTACCAAAAATGATTCAAAATGTCAATTGGATCGTGCCTCATGTTGAATAACCACTTTTTAAACCCTCACAGTGACCAAAATGTCCATTTTTACAGAGTTTTGCTTACTCAAAAGCTTCAATTTTGACCCGTTTCAGTCACAGAAATGACTTTAAACACACTTATTTTAGTTGAAAAAGTCATAATTCACATCCAACAGTCATTTAGAGTCAAAAGATTAAATGTTAAAATTTCAATATTATAGACCATTTTGGGAACGTTCGACATGTCCGGAGTCATCGTTTTTCATCCGAAAATTGATTTTTTGGACTGTACCAAAAATGATTCAAAATGTCAATTGGATCGTGCCTCATGTTGAATAACCACTTTTTAAACCCTCAAAGTGACCAAAATGGCCATTTTACAGAGTTTTGCTAACTCAAAAGCTTCAATTTTGACCCGTTTCAGTCACAGAAATGACTTTAAACACACTTATTTTAGTTGAAATTTTCATAATTCACATCCAACAGTCATTTAGAGTCAAAAGATTAAATGTTAAAATTTCATCATTATAGACCATTTTGGGAACGTTCGACATGTCCGGAGTCATCGTTTTTCATCCGAAAATTGATTTTTTGGGCTGTACCAAAAATTATTCAAAATGTCAATTGGATCGTGCCTCATGTTGAATAACCACTTTTTAAACCCTCAAAGTGACCAAAATGGGAATTTTTACAGAGTTTTGCTTACTCAAAAGCTTCAATTTTGACCCGTTTCAGGCACAGAAATGACTTTAAACACACTTATTTTAGTTGAAAAAGTCATAATTCACATCCAGCAGTCATTTAGAGTCAAAAGATTAAATGTTAAATTTTCATCATTATAGACCATTTTGGGAACGTTCGACATGTCCGGAGTCATCGTTTTTCATCCGAAAATTGATTTTTTGGACTGTACCAAAAATGATTCAAAATGTCAATTGGATCGTGCCTCATGTTGAATAACCACTTTTTAAACCCTCACAGTGACCAAAATGGCAATTTTTACAGAGTTTTGCTTGCTCAAAAGCTTCAATTTTGACCCGTTTCAGTTACAGAAATGACTTTAAACACACTTATTTTAGTTGAAAAAGTCATAATTCACATCCAACAGTCATTTAGAGTCAAAAGATTAAATGTTAAAATTTCATCATTATAGACCATTTTGGGAACGTTCGACATGTCCGGAGTCATCGTTTTTCATCCAAAAATTGATTTTTTGGACTGTACCAAAAATGATTCAAAATGTCAATTGGATTGTGCCTCATGTTGAATAACCACTTTTTAAACCCTCACAGTGACCAAAATTGCCATTTTTACAGAGTTTTGCTTACTCAAAAGCTTCAATTTTGACCCGTTTCAGGCACAGAAATGACTTTAAACACACTTATTTTAGTTGAAAAAGTCATAATTCACATCCAACAGTCATTTAGAGTCAAAAGATTAAATGTTAAAATTTCATCATTATAGACCATTTTGGGAACGTTCGACATGTCCGGAGTCATCGTTTTTCATCCGAAAATTGATTTTTTGGACTGTACCAAAAATGATTCAAAATGTCAATTGGATCGTGCCTCATGTTGAATAACCACTTTTTAAACCCTCACAGTGACCAAAATTGCCATTTATACAGAGTTTTGCTTACTTAAAAGCTTCAATTTTGACCCGTTTCAGGCACAGAAATGACTTTAAACACACTTATTTTAGTTGAAAAAGTCATAATTCACATCCAACAGTCATTTAGAGTCAAAAGATTAAATGTTAAAATTTCATCATTATAGACCATTTTGGGAACGTTCGACATGTCCGGAGTCATCGTTTTTCATCTGAAAATTGATTTTTTGGACTGTACCAAAAATGATTCAAAATGTCAATTGGATCGTGCCTCATGTTGAATAACCACTTTTTAAACCCTCACAGTGACCAAAATGGCAATTTTTACAGAGTTTTGCTTACTCAAAAGCTTCAATTTTGACCCGTTTCAGGCACAGAAATGACTTTAAACACACTAATTTTAGTTGAAAAAGTCATAATTCACATCCAACAGTCATTTAGAGTCAAAAGATTAAATGTTAAAATTTCATCATTATAGACCATTTTGGGAATGTTCGACATGTCCGGAGTCATCGTTTTTCATCCGAAAATTGATTTTTTGGACTGTACCAAAAATGATTCAAAATGTCAATTGGATCGTGCCTCATGTTGAATAACCACTTTTTAAACCCTCACAGTGACCAAAATTGCCATTTTTACAGAGTTTTGCTTACTTAAAAGCTTCAATTTTGACCCGTTTCAGGCACAGAAATGACTTTAAACACACTTATTTTAGTTGAAAAAGTCATAATTCACATCCAACAGTCATTTAGAGTCAAAAGATTAAATGTTAAAATTTCATCATTATAGACCATTTTGGGAACGTTCGACATGTCCGGAGTCATCGTTTTTCATCCGAAAATTGATTTTTTGGACTGTACCAAAAATGATTCAAAATGTCAATTGGATCGTGCCTCATGTTGAATAACCACTTTTTAAACCCTCACAGTGACCAAAATGTCAATTTTTACAGAGTTTTGCTTACTCAAAAGCTTCAATTTTGACCCGTTTCAGTCACAGAAATGACTTTAAACACACTTATTTTAGTTGAAAAAGTCATAATTCACATCCAACAGTCATTTAGAGTCAAAAGATTAAATGTTAAAATTTCAATATTATAGACCATTTTGGGAACGTTCGACATGTCCGGAGTCATCGTTTTTCATCCGAAAATTGATTTTTTGGACTGTACCAAAAATGATTCAAAATGTCAATTGGATCGTGCCTCATGTTGAATAACCACTTTTTAAACCCTCACAGTGACCAAAATGGCAATTTTTACAGAGTTTTGCTTACTCAAAAGCTTCAATTTTGACCCGTTTCAGGCACAGAAATGACTTTAAACACACTTATTTTAGTTGAAAAAGTCATAATTCACATCCAACAGTCATTTAGAGTCAAAAGATTAAATTTTAAAATTTCATCATTATAGACCCTTTTGGGAACGTTCGACATGTCCGGAGTCATCGTTTTTCATCCGAAAATTGATTTTTTGGACTGTACCAAAATTGATTCAAAATGTCAATTGGATCGTGCCTCATGTTGAATAACCACTTTTTAAACCCTCACAGTGACCAAAATGGCAATTTTTACAGAGTTTTGCTTACTCAAAAGCTTCAATTTTGACCCGTTTCAGGCACAGAAATGACTTTAAACACACTTATTTTAGTTGAAAAAGTCATAATTCACACCCAACAGTCATTTAGAGTCAAAAGATTAAATGTTAAAATTTCATCATTATAGACCATTTTGGGAATGTTCGACATGTCCGGAGTCATCGTTTTTCATCCGAAAATTGATTTTTTGGACTGTACCAAAAATTATTCAAAATGTCAATTGGATCGTGCCTCGTGTTAAATAACCACTTTTTAAACCCTCACAGTGACCAAAATGGCCATTTTTACAGAGTTTTGCTTATTTAAAAGCTTCAATTTTGACCCATTTCAGTCACAGAAATGACTTTAAACACACTTATTTTAGTTGAAAAAGTCATAATTCACATCCAACAGTCATTTAGAGTCAAAAGATTAAATGTTAAAATTTCATCATTATAGACCATTTTGGGAATGTTCGACATGTCCGGAGTCATCGTTTTTCATCCGAAAATTGATATTTTGGACTCTACCAAAAATGATTCAAAATGTCAATTGGATCGTGCCTCATGTTGAATAACCACTTTTTAAACCCTCAAAGTGATCAAAATGGCCATTTTACAGAGTTTTGCTTACTCAAAAGCTTCAATTTTGACCCGTTTCAGTCACAGAAATGACTTTAAACACACTTATTTTAGTTGAAATTGTCATAATTCACATCCAACAGTCATTTAGAGTCAAAAGATTAAATGTTAAAATTTCATCATTATAGACCATTTTGGGAACGTTCGACATGTCCGGAGTCATCGTTTTTCATCCGAAAATTGATTTTTTGGGCTGTACCAAAAATTATTCAAAATGTCAATTGGATCGTGCCTCATGTTGAATAACCACTTTTTAAACCCTCAAAGTGACCAAAATGGGAATTTTTACAGAGTTTTGCTTACTCAAAAGCTTCAATTTTGACCCGTTTCAGGCACAGAAATGACTTTAAACACACTTATTTTAGTTGAAAAAGTCATAATTCACATCCAGCAGTCATTTAGAGTCAAAAGATTAAATGTTAAAATTTCATCATTATAGACCATTTTGGGAACGTTCGACATGTCCGGAGTCATCGTTTTTCATCCGAAAATTGATTTTTTGGACTGTACCAAAAATGATTCAAAATGTCAATTGGATCGTGCCTCATGTTGAATAACCACTTTTTAAACCCTCACAGTGACCAAAATGGCAATTTTTACAGAGTTTTGCTTACTCAAAAGCTTCAATTTTGACCCGTTTCAGGCACAGAAATGACTTTAAACACACTTATTTTAGTTGAAAAAGTCATAATTCACGTCCATCAGTCATTTAGAGTCAAAAGATTAAATTTTAAAATTTCATCATTATAGACCCTTTTGCGAACGTTCGACATGTCCGGAGTCATCGTTTTTCATCCGAAAATTGATTTTTTGGACTGTACCAAAAATGATTCAAAATGTCAATTGGATCGTGCCTCATGTTGAATAACCACTTTTTAAACCCTCACAGTGACCAAAATGGCAATTTTTACAGAGTTTTGCTTACTCAAAAGCTTCAATTTTGACCCGTTTCAGTCACAGAAATGACTTTAAACACACTTATTTTAGTTGAAAAAGTCATAATTCACATCCAACAGTCATTTAGAGTCAAAAGATTAAATGTTAAAATTTCATCATTATAGACCATTTTGGGAACGTTCGACATGTCCGGAGTCATCGTTTTTCATCCAAAAATTGATTTTTTGGACTGTACCAAAAATGATTCAAAATGTCAATTGGATTGTGCCTCATGTTGAATAACCACTTTTTAAACCCTCACAGTGACCAAAATTGCCATTTTTACAGATTTTTGCTTACTTAAAAGCTTCAATTTTGACCCGTTTCAGGCACAGAAATGACTTTAAACACACTTATTTTAGTTGAAAAAGTCATAATTCACATCCAACAGTCATTTAGAGTCAAAAGATTAAATGTTAAAATTTCATCATTATAGACCATTTTGGGAACGTTCGACATGTCCGGAGTCATCGTTTTTCATCTGAAAATTGATTTTTTGGACTGTACCAAAAATGATTCAAAATGTCAATTGGATCGTGCCTCATGTTGAATAACCACTTTTTAAACCCTCACAGTGACCAAAATGGCAATTTTTACAGAGATTTGCTTACTCAAAAGCTTCAATTTTGACCCGTTTCAGGCACAGAAATGACTTTAAACACACTAATTTTAGTTGAAAAAGTCATAATTCACATCCAACAGTCATTTAGAGTCAAAAGATTAAATGTTAAAATTTCATCATTATAGACCATTTTGGGAATGTTCGACATGTCCGGAGTCATCGTTTTTCATCCGAAAATTGATTTTTTGGACTGTACCAAAAATGATTCAAAATGTCAATTGGATCGTGCCTCATGTTGAATAACCACTTTTTAAACCCTCACAGTGACCAAAATTGCCATTTTTACAGAGTTTTGCTTACTTAAAAGCTTCAATTTTGACCCGTTTCAGGCACAGAAATGACTTTAAACACACTTATTTTAGTTGAAAAAGTCATAATTCACATCCAACAGTCATTTAGAGTCAAAAGATTAAATGTTAAAATTTCATCATTATAGACCATTTTGGGAACGTTCGACATGTCCGGAGTCATCGTTTTTCATCTGAAAATTGATTTTTTGGACTGTACCAAAAATGATTCAAAATGTCAATTGGATCGTGCCTCATGTTGAATAACCACTTTTTAAACCCTCACAGTGACCAAAATGGCAATTTTTACAGAGTTTTGCTTACTCAAAAGCTTCAATTTTGACCCGTTTCAGGCACAGAAATGACTTTAAACACACTTATTTTAGTTGAAAAAGTCATAATTCACATCCATCAGTCATTTAGAGTCAAAAGATTAAATTTTAAAATTTCATCATTATAGACCCTTTTGGGAACGTTCGACATGTCCGGAGTCATCGTTTTTCATCCGAAAATAGATTTTTTGGACTGTACCAAAAATGATTCAAAATGTCAATTGGATCGTGCCTCATGTTGAATAACCACTTTTTAAACCCTCACAGTGACCAAAATGGCAATTGTTACAGAGTTTTGCTTGCTCAAAAGCTTCAATTTTGACCCGTTTCAGTTACAGAAATGACTTTAAACACACTTATTTTAGTTGAAAAAGTCATAATTCACATCCAACTGTCATTTAGAGTCAAAAGATTAAATGTTAAAATTTCATCATTATAGACCATTTTGGGAACGTTCGACATGTCCGGAGTCATCGTTTTTCATCCAAAAATTGATTTTTTGGACTGTACCAAAAATGATTCAAAATGTCAATTGGATTGTGCCTCATGTTGAATAACCACTTTTTAAACCCTCACAGTGACCAAAATTGCCATTTTTACAGAGTTTTGCTTACTTAAAAGCTTCAATTTTGACCCGTTTCAGGCACAGAAATGACTTTAAACACACTTATTTTAGTTGAAAAAGTCATAATTCACATCCAACAGTCATTTAGAGTCAAAAGATTAAATGTTAAAATTTCATCATTATAGACCATTTTGGGAACGTTCGACATGTCCGGAGTCATCGTTTTTCATCCGAAAATTGATTTTTTGGACTGTACCAAAAATGATTCAAAATGTCAATTGGATCGTGCCTCATGTTGAATAACCACTTTTTAAACCCTCACAGTGACCAAAATGTCAATTTTTACAGAGTTTTGCTTACTCAAAAGCTTCAATTTTGACCCGTTTCAGTCACAGAAATGACTTTAAACACACTTATTTTAGTTGAAAAAGTCATAATTCACATCCAACAGTCATTTAGAGTCAAAAGATTAAATGTTAAAATTTCAATATTATAGACCATTTTGGGAACGTTCGACATGTCGGAGTCATCGTTTTTCATCCGAAAATTGATTTTTTGGACTGTACCAAAAATGATTCAAAATGTCAATTGGATCGTGCCTCATGTTGAATAATCACTTTTTAAACCCTCAAAGTGACCAAAATGGCCATTTTACAGAGTTTTGCTAACTCAAAAGCTTCATTTTTGACCCGTTTCAGTCACAGAAATGACTTTAAACACACTTATTTTAGTTGAAATTGTCATAATTCACATCCAACAGTCATTTAGAGTCAAAAGATTAAATGTTAAAATTTCATCATTATAGACCATTTTGGGAACGTTCGACATGTCCGGAGTCATCGTTTTTCATCCGAAAATTGATTTTTTGGACTGTACCAAAAATGATTCAAAATGTCAATTGGATCGTGCCTCATGTTGAATAACCACTTTTTAAACCCTCACAGTGACCAAAATGGGAATTTTTACAGAGTTTTGCTTACTCAAAAGCTTCAATTTTGACCCGTTTCAGGCACAGAAATGACTTTAAACACACTTATTTTAGTTGAAAAAATCATAATTCACATCCAACAGTCATTTAGAGTCAAAAGATTAAATTTTAAAATTTCATCATTATAGACCCTTTTGGGAACGTTCGACATGTCCGGAGTCATCGTTTTTCATCCGAAAATTGATTTTTTGGACTGTACCAAAAATGATTCAAAATGTCAATTGGATCGTGCCTCATGTTGAATAACCACTTTTTAAACCCTCACAGTGACCAAAATGGCAATTTTTACAGAGTTTTGCTTACTCAAAAGCTTCAATTTTGACCCGTTTCAGGCACAGAAATGACTTTAAACACACTTATTTTAGTTGAAAAAGTCATAATTCACACCCAACAGTCATTTAGAGTCAAAAGATTAAATGTTAAAATTTCATCATTATAGACCATTTTGGGAATGTTCGACATGTCCGGAGTCATCGTTTTTCATCCGAAAATTGATTTTTTGGACTGTACCAAAAATTATTCAAAATGTCAATTGGATCGTGCCTCGTGTTAAATAACCACTTTTTAAACCCTCACAGTGACCAAAATGGCCATTTTTACAGAGTTTTGCTTATTTAAAAGCTTCAATTTTGACCCATTTCAGTCACAGAAATGACTTTAAACACACTTATTTTAGTTGAAAAAGTCATAATTCACATCCAACAGTCATTTAGAGTCAAAAGATTAAATGTTAAAATTTCATCATTATAGACCATTTTGGGAATGTTCGACATGTCCGGAGTCGTTTTTCATCCGAAAATTGATATTTTGGACTGTACCAAAAATGATTCAAAATGTCAATTGGATCGTGCCTCATGTTGAATAACCACTTTTTAAACCCTCACAGTGACCAAAATGTCCATTTTTACAGAGTTTTGCTTACTCAAAAGCTTCAATTTTGACCCGTTTCAGTCACAGAAATGACTTTAAACACACTTATTTTAGTTGAAAAAGTCATAATTCACATCCAACAGTCATTTAGAGTGAAAAGATTAAATGTTAAAATTTCAATATTATAGACCATTTTGGGAACGTTCGACATGTCCGGAGTCATCGTTTTTCATCCGAAAATTGATTTTTTGGACTCTACCAAAAATGATTCAAAATGTCAATTGGATCGTGCCTCATGTTGAATAACCACTTTTTAAACCCTCAAAGTGACCAAAATGGCCATTTTACAGAGTTTTGCTTACTCAAAAGCTTCAATTTTGACCCGTTTCAGTCACAGAAATGACTTTAAACACACTTATTTTAGTTGAAATTGTCATAATTCACATCCAACAGTCATTTAGAGTCAAAAGATTAAATGTTAAAATTTCATCATTATAGACCATTTTGGGAACGTTCGACATGTCCGGAGTCATTGTTTTTCATCCGAAAATTGATTTTTTGGGCTGTACCAAAAATTATTCAAAATGTCAATTGGATCGTGCCTCATGTTGAATAACCACTTTTTAAACCCTCAAAGTGACCAAAATGGGAATTTTTACAGAGTTTTGCTTACTCAAAAGCTTCAATTTTGACCCGTTTCAGGCACAGAAATGACTTTAAACACACTTATTTTAGTTGAAAAAGTCATAATTCACATCCATCAGTCATTTAGAGTCAAAAGATTAAATTTTAAAATTTCATCATTATAGACCCTTTTGGGAACGTTCGACATGTCCGGAGTCATCGTTTTTCATCCGAAAATTGATTTTTTGGACTGTACCAAAAATGATTCAAAATGTCAATTGGATCGTGCCTCATGTTGAATAACCACTTTTTAAACCCTCACAGTGACCAAAATGGCAATTTTTACAGAGTTTTGCTTACTCAAAAGCTTCAATTTTGACCCGTTTCAGGCACAGAAATGACTTTAAACACACTTATTTTAGTTGAAAAAGTCATAATTCACATCCAACAGTCATTTAGAGTCAAAAGATTAAATGTTAAAATTTCATCAATATAGACCATTTTGGGAATGTTCGACATGTCCGGAGTCATCGTTTTTCATCCGAAAATTGATTTTTTGGACTGTACCAAAAATGATTCAAAATGTCAATTGGATCGTGCCTCATGTTGAATAACCACTTTTTAAACCCTCACAGTGACCAAAATGTCCATTTTTACAGAGTTTTGCTTACTCAAAAGCTTCAATTTTGACCCGTTTCAGTCACAGAAATGACTTTAAACACACTTATTTTAGTTGAAAAAGTCATAATTCACATCCAACAGTCATTTAGAGTCAAAAGATTAAATGTTAAAATTTCAATATTATAGACCATTTTGGGAACGTTCGACATGTCCGGAGTCATCGTTTTTCATCCGAAAATTGATTTTTTGGACTGTACCAAAAATGATTCAAAATGTCAATTGGATCGTGCCTCATGTTGAATAACCACTTTTTAAACCCTCAAAGTGACCAAAATGGCCATTTTACAGAGTTTTGCTAACTCAAAAGCTTCAATTTTGACCCGTTTCAGTCACAGAAATGACTTTAAACACACTTATTTTAGTTGAAATTTTCATAATTCACATCCAACAGTCATTTAGAGTCAAAAGATTAAATGTTAAAATTTCATCATTATAGACCATTTTGGGAACGTTCGACATGTCCGGAGTCATCGTTTTTCATCCGAAAATTGATTTTTTGGGCTGTACCAAAAATTATTCAAAATGTCAATTGGATCGTGCCTCATGTTGAATAACCACTTTTTAAACCCTCAAAGTGACCAAAATGGGAATTTTTACAGAGTTTTGCTTACTCAAAAGCTTCAATTTTGACCCGTTTCAGGCACAGAAATGACTTTAAACACACTTATTTTAGTTGAAAAAGTCATAATTCACATCCAGCAGTCATTTAGAGTCAAAAGATTAAATGTTAAATTTTCATCATTATAGACCATTTTGGGAACGTTCGACATGTCCGGAGTCATCGTTTTTCATCCGAAAATTGATTTTTTGGACTGTACCAAAAATGATTCAAAATGTCAATTGGATCGTGCCTCATGTTGAATAACCACTTTTTAAACCCTCACAGTGACCAAAATGGCAATTTTTACAGAGTTTTGCTTGCTCAAAAGCTTCAATTTTGACCCGTTTCAGTTACAGAAATGACTTTAAACACACTTATTTTAGTTGAAAAAGTCATAATTCACATCCAACAGTCATTTAGAGTCAAAAGATTAAATGTTAAAATTTCATCATTATAGACCATTTTGGGAACGTTCGACATGTCCGGAGTCATCGTTTTTCATCCAAAAATTGATTTTTTGGACTGTACCAAAAATGATTCAAAATGTCAATTGGATTGTGCCTCATGTTGAATAACCACTTTTTAAACCCTCACAGTGACCAAAATTGCCATTTTTACAGAGTTTTGCTTACTCAAAAGCTTCAATTTTGACCCGTTTCAGGCACAGAAATGACTTTAAACACACTTATTTTAGTTGAAAAAGTCATAATTCACATCCAACAGTCATTTAGAGTCAAAAGATTAAATGTTAAAATTTCATCATTATAGACCATTTTGGGAACGTTCGACATGTCCGGAGTCATCGTTTTTCATCTGAAAATTGATTTTTTGGACTGTACCAAAAATGATTCAAAATGTCAATTGGATCGTGCCTCATGTTGAATAACCACTTTTTAAACCCTCACAGTGACCAAAATGGCAATTTTTACAGAGTTTTGCTTACTCAAAAGCTTCAATTTTGACCCGTTTCAGGCACAGAAATGACTTTAAACACACTTATTTTAGTTGAAAAAGTCATAATTCACATCCAACAGTCATTTAGAGTCAAAAGATTAAATGTTAAAATTTCATCATTATAGACCATTTTGGGAACGTTCGATATGTCCGGAGTCATCGTTTTTCATCCGAAAATTGATTTTTTGGACTGTACCAAAAATGATTCAAAATGTCAATTGGATCGTGCCTCATGTTGTATAACCACTTTTTAAACCCTCACAGTGACCAAAATTGCCATTTATACAGAGTTTTGCTTACTTAAAAGCTTCAATTTTGACCCGTTTCAGGCACAGAAATGACTTTAAACACACTTATTTTAGTTGAAAAAGTCATAATTCACATCCAACAGTCATTTAGAGTCAAAAGATTAAATGTTAAAATTTCATCATTATAGACCATTTTGGGAACGTTCGACATGTCCGGAGTCATCGTTTTTCATCTGAAAATTGATTTTTTGGACTGTACCAAAAATGATTCAAAATGTCAATTGGATCGTGCCTCATGTTGAATAACCACTTTTTAAACCCTCACAGTGACCAAAATGGCAATTTTTACAGAGTTTTGCTTACTCAAAAGCTTCAATTTTGACCCGTTTCAGGCACAGAAATGACTTTAAACACACTAATTTTAGTTGAAAAAGTCATAATTCACATCCAACAATCATTTAGAGTCAAAAGATTAAATGTTAAAATGTCATCATTATAGACCATTTTGGGAATGTTCGACATGTCCGGAGTCATCGTTTTTCATCCGAAAATTGATTTTTTGGACTGTACCAAAAATGATTCAAAATGTCAATTGGATCGTGCCTCATGTTGAATAACCACTTTTTAAACCCTCACAGTGACCAAAATTGCCATTTTTACAGAGTTTTGCTTACTCAAAAGCTTCAATTTTGACCCGTTTCAGGCACAGAAATGACTTTAAACACACTTATTTTAGTTGAAAAAGTCATAATTCACATCCAGCAGTCATTTAGAGTCAAAAGATTAAATGTTAAAATTTCATCATTATAGACCATTTTGGGAACGTTCGACATGTCCGGAGTCATCGTTTTTCATCCGAAAATTGATTTTTTGGACTGTACCAAAAATGATTCAAAATGTCAATTGGATCGTGCCTCATGTTGAATAACCACTTTTTAAACCCTCACAGTGACCAAAATTGCCATTTTTACAGAGTTTTGCTTACTCAAAAGCTTCAATTTTGACCCGTTTCAGGCACAGAAATGACTTTAAACACACTTATTTTAGTTGAAAAAGTCATAATTCACATCCAACAGTCATTTAGAGTCAAAAGATTAAATGTTAAAATTTCATCATTATAGACCATTTTGGGAACGTTCGACATGTCCGGAGTCATCGTTTTTCATCTGAAAATTGATTTTTTGGACTGTACCAAAAATGATTCAAAATGTCAATTGGATCGTGCCTCATGTTGAATAACCACTTTTTAAACCCTCACAGTGACCAAAATGGCAATTTTTACAGAGTTTTGCTTACTCAAAAGCTTCAATTTTGACCCGTTTCAGGCACAGAAATGACTTTAAACACACTTATTTTAGTTGAAAAAGTCATAATTCACATCCAACAGTCATTTAGAGTCAAAAGATTAAATGTTAAAATTTCATCATTATAGACCATTTTGGGAACGTTCGACATGTCCGGAGTCATCGTTTTTCATCCAAAAATTGATTTTTTGGACTGTACCAAAAATGATTCAAAATGTCAATTGGATTGTGCCTCATGTTGAATAACCACTTTTTAAACCCTCACAGTGACCAAAATTGCCATTTTTACAGAGTTTTGCTTACTCAAAAGCTTCAATTTTGACCCGTTTCAGGCACAGAAATGACTTTAAACACACTTATTTTAGTTGAAAAAGTCATAATTCACATCCAACAGTCATTTAGAGTCAAAAGATTAAATGTTAAAATTTCATCATTATAGACCATTTTGGGAACGTTCGACATGTCCGGAGTCATCGTTTTTCATCTGAAAATTGATTTTTTGGACTGTACCAAAAATGATTCAAAATGTCAATTGGATCGTGCCTCATGTTGAATAACCACTTTTTAAACCCTCACAGTGACCAAAATGGCAATTTTTACAGAGTTTTGCTTACTCAAAAGCTTCAATTTTGACCCGTTTCAGGCACAGAAATGACTTTAAACACACTTATTTTAGTTGAAAAAGTCATAATTCACATCCAACAGTCATTTAGAGTCAAAAGATTAAATGTTAAAATTTCATCATTATAGACCATTTTGGGAACGTTCGATATGTCCGGAGTCATCGTTTTTCATCCGAAAATTGATTTTTTGGACTGTACCAAAAATGATTCAAAATGTCAATTGGATCGTGCCTCATGTTGTATAACCACTTTTTAAACCCTCACAGTGACCAAAATTGCCATTTATACAGAGTTTTGCTTACTTAAAAGCTTCAATTTTGACCCGTTTCAGGCACAGAAATGACTTTAAACACACTTATTTTAGTTGAAAAAGTCATAATTCACATCCAACAGTCATTTAGAGTCAAAAGATTAAATGTTAAAATTTCATCATTATAGACCATTTTGGGAACGTTCGACATGTCCGGAGTCATCGTTTTTCATCTGAAAATTGATTTTTTGGACTGTACCAAAAATGATTCAAAATGTCAATTGGATCGTGCCTCATGTTGAATAACCACTTTTTAAACCCTCACAGTGACCAAAATGGCAATTTTTACAGAGTTTTGCTTACTCAAAAGCTTCAATTTTGACCCGTTTCAGGCACAGAAATGACTTTAAACACACTAATTTTAGTTGAAAAAGTCATAATTCACATCCAACAATCATTTAGAGTCAAAAGATTAAATGTTAAAATGTCATCATTATAGACCATTTTGGGAATGTTCGACATGTCCGGAGTCATCGTTTTTCATCCGAAAATTGATTTTTTGGACTGTACCAAAAATGATTCAAAATGTCAATTGGATCGTGCCTCATGTTGAACAACCACTTTTTAAACCCTCACAGTGACCAAAATTGCCATTTTTACAGAGTTTTGCTTACTCAAAAGCTTCAATTTTGACCCGTTTCAGGCACAGAAATGACTTTAAACACACTTATTTTAGTTGAAAAAGTCATAATTCACATCCAGCAGTCATTTAGAGTCAAAAGATTAAATGTTAAAATTTCATCATTATAGACCATTTTGGGAACGTTCGACATGTCCGGAGTCATCGTTTTTCATCCGAAAATTGATTTTTTGGACTGTACCAAAAATGATTCAAAATGTCAATTGGATCGTGCCTCATGTTGAATAACCACTTTTTAAACCCTCACAGTGACCAAAATTGCCATTTTTACAGAGTTTTGCTTACTCAAAAGCTTCAATTTTGACCCGTTTCAGGCACAGAAATGACTTTAAACACACTTATTTTAGTTGAAAAAGTCATAATTCACATCCAACAGTCATTTAGAGTCAAAAGATTAAATGTTAAAATTTCATCATTATAGACCATTTTGGGAACGTTCGACATGTCCGGAGTCATCGTTTTTCATCTGAAAATTGATTTTTTGGACTGTACCAAAAATGATTCAAAATGTCAATTGGATCGTGCCTCATGTTGAATAACCACTTTTTAAACCCTCACAGTGACCAAAATGGCAATTTTTACAGAGTTTTGCTTACTCAAAAGCTTCAATTTTGACCCGTTTCAGGCACAGAAATGACTTTAAACACACTAATTTTAGTTGAAAAAGTCATAATTCACATCCAACAGTCATTTAGAGTCAAAAGATTAAATGTTAAAATTTCATCATTATAGACCATTTTGGGAATGTTCGACATGTCCGGAGTCATCGTTTTTCATCCGAAAATTGATATTTTGGACTCTACCAAAAATGATTCAAAATGTCAATTGGATCGTGCCTCATGTTGAATAACCACTTTTTAAACCCTCAAAGTGACCAAAATGGCCATTTTACAGAGTTTTGCTTACTCAAAAGCTTCAATTTTGACCCGTTTCAGTCACAGAAATGACTTTAAACACACTTATTTTAGTTGAAATTGTCATAATTCACATCCAACAGTCATTTAGAGTCAAAAGATTAAATGTTAAAATTTCATCATTATAGACCATTTTGGGAACGTTCGACATGTCCGGAGTCATCGTTTTTCATCCGAAAATTGATTTTTTGGGCTGTACCAAAAATTATTCAAAATGTCAATTGGATCGTGCCTCATGTTGAATAACCACTTTTTAAACCCTCAAAGTGACCAAAATGGGAATTTTTACAGAGTTTTGCTTACTCAAAAGCTTCAATTTTGACCCGTTTCAGGCACAGAAATGACTTTAAACACACTTATTTTAGTTGAAAAAGTCATAATTCACATCCAGCAGTCATTTAGAGTCAAAAGATTAAATGTTAAAATTTCATCATTATAGACCATTTTGGGAACGTTCGACATGTCCGGAGTCATCGTTTTTCATCCGAAAATTGATTTTTTGGACTGTACCAAAAATGATTCAAAATGTCAATTGGATCGTGCCTCATGTTGAATAACCACTTTTTAAACCCTCACAGTGACCAAAATGGCAATTTTTACAGAGTTTTGCTTACTCAAAAGCTTCAATTTTGACCCGTTTCAGGCACAGAAATGACTTTAAACACACTTATTTTAGTTGAAAAAGTCATAATTCACGTCCATCAGTCATTTAGAGTCAAAAGATTAAATTTTAAAATTTCATCATTATAGACCCTTTTGCGAACGTTCGACATGTCCGGAGTCATCGTTTTTCATCCGAAAATTGATTTTTTGGACTGTACCAAAAATGATTCAAAATGTCAATTGGATCGTGCCTCATGTTGAATAACCACTTTTTAAACCCTCACAGTGACCAAAATGGCAATTTTTACAGAGTTTTGCTTACTCAAAAGCTTCAATTTTGACCCGTTTCAGTCACAGAAATGACTTTAAACACACTTATTTTAGTTGAAAAAGTCATAATTCACATCCAACAGTCATTTAGAGTCAAAAGATTAAATGTTAAAATGTCATCATTATAGACCATTTTGGGAACGTTCGACATGTCCGGAGTCATCGTTTTTCATCCAAAAATTGATTTTTTGGACTGTACCAAAAATGATTCAAAATGTCAATTGGATTGTGCCTCATGTTGAATAACCACTTTTTAAACCCTCACAGTGACCAAAATTGCCATTTTTACAGATTTTTGCTTACTTAAAAGCTTCAATTTTGACCCGTTTCAGGCACAGAAATGACTTTAAACACACTTATTTTAGTTGAAAAAGTCATAATTCACATCCAACAGTCATTTAGAGTCAAAAGATTAAATGTTAAAATTTCATCATTATAGACCATTTTGGGAACGTTCGACATGTCCGGAGTCATCGTTTTTCATCTGAAAATTGATTTTTTGGACTGTACCAAAAATGATTCAAAATGTCAATTGGATCGTGCCTCATGTTGAATAACCACTTTTTAAACCCTCACAGTGACCAAAATGGCAATTTTTACAGAGTTTTGCTTACTCAAAAGCTTCAATTTTGACCCGTTTCAGGCACAGAAATGACTTTAAACACACTAATTTTGGTTGAAAAAGTCATAATTCACATCCAACAGTCATTTAGAGTCAAAAGATTAAATGTTAAAATTTCATCATTATAGACCATTTTGGGAATGTTCGACATGTCCGGAGTCATCGTTTTTCATCCGAAAATTGATTTTTTGGACTGTACCAAAAATGATTCAAAATGTCAATTGGATCGTGCCTCATGTTGAATAACCACTTTTTAAACCCTCACAGTGACCAAAATTGCCATTTTTACAGAGTTTTGCTTACTTAAAAGCTTCAATTTTGACCCGTTTCAGGCACAGAAATGACTTTAAACACACTTATTTTAGTTGAAAAAGTCATAATTCACATCCAACAGTCATTTAGAGTCAAAAGATTAAATGTTAAAATTTCATCATTATAGACCATTTTGGGAACGTTCGACATGTCCGGAGTCATCGTTTTTCATCCGAAAATTGATTTTTTGGACTGTACCAAAAATGATTCAAAATGTCAATTGGATCGTGCCTCATGTTGAATAACCACTTTTTAAACCCTCACAGTGACCAAAATGGCAATTTTTACAGAGTTTTGCTTACTCAAAAGCTTCAATTTTGACCCGTTTCAGGCACAGAAATGACTTTAAACACACTTATTTTAGTTGAAAAAGTCATAATTCACATCCATCAGTCATTTAGAGTCAAAAGATTAAATTTTAAAATTTCATCATTATAGACCCTTTTGGGAACGTTCGACATGTCCGGAGTCATCGTTTTTCATCCGAAAATAGATTTTTTGGACTGTACCAAAAATGATTCAAAATGTCAATTGGATCGTGCCTCATGTTGAATAACCACTTTTTAAACCCTCACAGTGACCAAAATGGCAATTTTTACAGAGTTTTGCTTGCTCAAAAGCTTCAATTTTGACCCGTTTCAGTTACAGAAATGACTTTAAACACACTTATTTTAGTTGAAAAAGTCATAATTCACATCCAACTGTCATTTAGAGTCAAAAGATTAAATGTTAAAATTTCATCATTATAGACCATTTTGGGAACGTTCGACATGTCCGGAGTCATCGTTTTTCATCCAAAAATTGATTTTTTGGACTGTACCAAAAATGATTCAAAATGTCAATTGGATTGTGCCTCATGTTGAATAACCACTTTTTAAACCCTCACAGTGACCAAAATTGCCATTTTTACAGAGTTTTGCTTACTCAAAAGCTTCAATTTTGACCCGTTTCAGGCACAGAAATGACTTTAAACACACTTATTTTAGTTGAAAAAGTCATAATTCACATCCAACAGTCATTTAGAGTCAAAAGATTAAATGTTAAAATTTCATCATTATAGACCATTTTGGGAACGTTCGACATGTCCGGAGTCATCGTTTTTCATCTGAAAATTGATTTTTTGGACTGTACCAAAAATGATTCAAAATGTCAATTGGATCGTGCCTCATGTTGAATAACCACTTTTTAAACCCTCACAGTGACCAAAATGGCAATTTTTACAGAGTTTTGCTTACTCAAAAGCTTCAATTTTGACCCGTTTCAGGCACAGAAATGACTTTAAACACACTAATTTTAGTTGAAAAAGTCATAATTCACATCCAACAGTCATTTAGAGTCAAAAGATTAAATGTTAAAATTTCATCATTATAGACCATTTTGGGAACGTTCGACATGTCCGGAGTCATCGTTTTTCATCCGAAAATTGATTTTTTGGACTGTACCAAAAATGATTCAAAATGTCAATTGGATCGTGCCTCATGTTGAATAACCACTTTTTAAACCCTCACAGTGACCAAAATTGCCATTTATACAGAGTTTTGCTTACTTAAAAGCTTCAATTTTGACCCGTTTCAGGCACAGAAATGACTTTAAACACACTTATTTTAGTTGAAAAAGTCATAATTCACATCCAACAGTCATTTAGAGTCAAAAGATTAAATGTTAAAATTTCATCATTATAGACCATTTTGGGAACGTTCGACATGTCCGGAGTCATCGTTTTTCATCTGAAAATTGATTTTTTGGACTGTACCAAAAATGATTCAAAATGTCAATTGGATCGTGCCTCATGTTGAATAACCACTTTTTAAACCCTCACAGTGACCAAAATGGCAATTTTTACAGAGTTTTGCTTACTCAAAAGCTTCAATTTTGACCCGTTTCAGGCACAGAAATGACTTTAAACACACTAATTTTAGTTGAAAAAGTCATAATTCACATCCAACAGTCATTTAGAGTCAAAAGATTAAATGTTAAAATTTCATCATTATAGACCATTTTGGGAATGTTCGACATGTCCGGAGTCATCGTTTTTCATCCGAAAATTGATTTTTTGGACTGTACCAAAAATGATTCAAAATGTCAATTGGATCGTGCCTCATGTTGAATAACCACTTTTTAAACCCTCACAGTGACCAAAATTGCCATTTTTACAGAGTTTTGCTTACTTAAAAGCTTCAATTTTGACCCGTTTCAGGCACAGAAATGACTTTAAACACACTTATTTTAGTTGAAAAAGTCATAATTCACATCCAACAGTCATTTAGAGTCAAAAGATTAAATGTTAAAATTTCATCATTATAGACCATTTTGGGAACGTTCGACATGTCCGGAGTCATCGTTTTTCATCCGAAAATTGATTTTTTGGACTGTACCAAAAATGATTCAAAATGTCAATTGGATCGTGCCTCATGTTGAATAACCACTTTTTAAACCCTCACAGTGACCAAAATGTCAATTTTTACAGAGTTTTGCTTACTCAAAAGCTTCAATTTTGACCCGTTTCAGTCACAGAAATGACTTTAAACACACTTATTTTAGTTGAAAAAGTCATAATTCACATCCAACAGTCATTTAGAGTCAAAAGATTAAATGTTAAAATTTCAATATTATAGACCATTTTGGGAACGTTCGACATGTCCGGAGTCATCGTTTTTCATCCGAAAATTGATTTTTTGGACTGTACCAAAAATGATTCAAAATGTCAATTGGATCGTGCCTCATGTTGAATAACCACTTTTTAAACCCTCACAGTGACCAAAATGGCAATTTTTACAGAGTTTTGCTTACTCAAAAGCTTCAATTTTGACCCGTTTCAGGCACAGAAATGACTTTAAACACACTTATTTTAGTTGAAAAAGTCATAATTCACATCCAACAGTCATTTAGAGTCAAAAGATTAAATGTTAAAATTTCATCATTATAGACCATTTTGGGAATGTTCGACATGTCCGGAGTCATCGTTTTTCATCCGAAAATTGATATTTTGGACTCTACCAAAAATGATTCAAAATGTCAATTGGATCGTGCCTCATGTTGAATAACCACTTTTTAAACCCTCAAAGTGACCAAAATGGCCATTTTACAGAGTTTTGCTTACTCAAAAGCTTCAATTTTGACCCGTTTCAGTCACAGAAATGACTTTAAACACACTTATTTTAGTTGAAATTGTCATAATTCACATCCAACAGTCATTTAGAGTCAAAAGATTAAATGTTAAAATTTCATCATTATAGACCATTTTGGGAACGTTCGACATGTCCGGAGTCATCGTTTTTCATCCGAAAATTGATTTTTTGGGCTGTACCAAAAATTATTCAAAATGTCAATTGGATCGTGCCTCATGTTGAATAACCACTTTTTAAACCCTCAAAGTGACCAAAATGGGAATTTTTACAGAGTTTTGCTTACTCAAAAGCTTCAATTTTGACCCGTTTCAGGCACAGAAATGACTTTAAACACACTTATTTTAGTTGAAAAAGTCATAATTCACATCCAGCAGTCATTTAGAGTCAAAAGATTAAATGTTAAAATTTCATCATTATAGACCATTTTGGGAACGTTCGACATGTCCGGAGTCATCGTTTTTCATCCGAAAATTGATTTTTTGGACTGTACCAAAAATGATTCAAAATGTCAATTGGATCGTGCCTCATGTTGAATAACCACTTTTTAAACCCTCACAGTGACCAAAATGGCAATTTTTACAGAGTTTTGCTTACTCAAAAGCTTCAATTTTGACCCGTTTCAGGCACAGAAATGACTTTAAACACACTTATTTTAGTTGAAAAAGTCATAATTCACGTCCATCAGTCATTTAGAGTCAAAAGATTAAATTTTAAAATTTCATCATTATAGACCCTTTTGCGAACGTTCGACATGTCCGGAGTCATCGTTTTTCATCCGAAAATTGATTTTTTGGACTGTACCAAAAATGATTCAAAATGTCAATTGGATTGTGCCTCATGTTGAATAACCACTTTTTAAACCCTCACAGTGACCAAAATTGCCATTTTTACAGATTTTTGCTTACTTAAAAGCTTCAATTTTGACCCGTTTCAGGCACAGAAATGACTTTAAACACACTTATTTTAGTTGAAAAAGTCATAATTCACATCCAACAGTCATTTAGAGTCAAAAGATTAAATGTTAAAATTTCATCATTATAGACCATTTTGGGAACGTTCGACATGTCCGGAGTCATCGTTTTTCATCTGAAAATTGATTTTTTGGACTGTACCAAAAATGATTCAAAATGTCAATTGGATCGTGCCTCATGTTGAATAACCACTTTTTAAACCCTCACAGTGACCAAAATGGCAATTTTTACAGAGTTTTGCTTACTCAAAAGCTTCAATTTTGACCCGTTTCAGGCACAGAAATGACTTTAAACACACTAATTTTAGTTGAAAAAGTCATAATTCACATCCAACAGTCATTTAGAGTCAAAAGATTAAATGTTAAAATTTCATCATTATAGACCATTTTGGGAATGTTCGACATGTCCGGAGTCATCGTTTTTCATCCGAAAATTGATTTTTTGGACTGTACCAAAAATGATTCAAAATGTCAATTGGATCGTGCCTCATGTTGAATAACCACTTTTTAAACCCTCACAGTGACCAAAATTGCCATTTTTACAGAGTTTTGCTTACTTAAAAGCTTCAATTTTGACCCGTTTCAGGCACAGAAATGACTTTAAACACACTTATTTTAGTTGAAAAAGTCATAATTCACATCCAACAGTCATTTAGAGTCAAAAGATTAAATGTTAAAATTTCATCATTATAGACCATTTTGGGAACGTTCGACATGTCCGGAGTCATCGTTTTTCATCTGAAAATTGATTTTTTGGACTGTACCAAAAATGATTCAAAATGTCAATTGGATCGTGCCTCATGTTGAATAACCACTTTTTAAACCCTCACAGTGACCAAAATGGCAATTTTTACAGAGTTTTGCTTACTCAAAAGCTTCAATTTTGACCCGTTTCAGGCACAGAAATGACTTTAAACACACTTATTTTAGTTGAAAAAGTCATAATTCACATCCATCAGTCATTTAGAGTCAAAAGATTAAATTTTAAAATTTCATCATTATAGACCCTTTTGGGAACGTTCGACATGTCCGGAGTCATCGTTTTTCATCCGAAAATAGATTTTTTGGACTGTACCAAAAATGATTCAAAATGTCAATTGGATCGTGCCTCATGTTGAATAACCACTTTTTAAACCCTCACAGTGACCAAAATGGCAATTTTTACAGAGTTTTGCTTGCTCAAAAGCTTCAATTTTGACCCGTTTCAGTTACAGAAATGACTTTAAACACACTTATTTTAGTTGAAAAAGTCATAATTCACATCCAACTGTCATTTAGAGTCAAAAGATTAAATGTTAAAATTTCATCATTATAGACCATTTTGGGAACGTTCGACATGTCCGGAGTCATCGTTTTTCATCCAAAAATTGATTTTTTGGACTGTACCAAAAATGATTCAAAATGTCAATTGGATTGTGCCTCATGTTGAATAACCACTTTTTAAACCCTCACAGTGACCAAAATTGCCATTTTTACAGAGTTTTGCTTACTCAAAAGCTTCAATTTTGACCCGTTTCAGGCACAGAAATGACTTTAAACACACTTATTTTAGTTGAAAAAGTCATAATTCACATCCAACAGTCATTTAGAGTCAAAAGATTAAATGTTAAAATTTCATCATTATAGACCATTTTGGGAACGTTCGACATGTCCGGAGTCATCGTTTTTCATCTGAAAATTGATTTTTTGGACTGTACCAAAAATGATTCAAAATGTCAATTGGATCGTGCCTCATGTTGAATAACCACTTTTTAAACCCTCACAGTGACCAAAATGGCAATTTTTACAGAGTTTTGCTTACTCAAAAGCTTCAATTTTGACCCGTTTCAGGCACAGAAATGACTTTAAACACACTAATTTTAGTTGAAAAAGTCATAATTCACATCCAACAGTCATTTAGAGTCAAAAGATTAAATGTTAAAATTTCATCATTATAGACCATTTTGGGAACGTTCGACATGTCCGGAGTCATCGTTTTTCATCCGAAAATTGATTTTTTGGACTGTACCAAAAATGATTCAAAATGTCAATTGGATCGTGCCTCATGTTGAATAACCACTTTTTAAACCCTCACAGTGACCAAAATGTCAATTTTTACAGAGTTTTGCTTACTCAAAAGCTTCAATTTTGACCCGTTTCAGGCACAGAAATGACTTTAAACACACTAATTTTAGTTGAAAAAGTCATAATTCACATCCAACAGTCATTTAGAGTCAAAAGATTAAATGTTAAAATTTCATCATTATAGACCATTTTGGGAATGTTCGACATGTCCGGAGTCATCGTTTTTCATCCGAAAATTGATTTTTTGGACTGTACCAAAAATGATTCAAAATGTCAATTGGATCGTGCCTCATGTTGAATAACCACTTTTTAAACCCTCACAGTGACCAAAATTGCCATTTTTACAGAGTTTTGCTTACTTAAAAGCTTCAATTTTGACCCGTTTCAGGCACAGAAATGACTTTAAACACACTTATTTTAGTTGAAAAAGTCATAATTCACATCCAACAGTCATTTAGAGTCAAAAGATTAAATGTTAAAATTTCATCATTATAGACCATTTTGGGAACGTTCGACATGTCCGGAGTCATCGTTTTTCATCCGAAAATTGATTTTTTGGACTGTACCAAAAATGATTCAAAATGTCAATTGGATCGTGCCTCATGTTGAATAACCACTTTTTAAACCCTCACAGTGACCAAAATGTCAATTTTTACAGAGTTTTGCTTACTCAAAAGCTTCAATTTTGACCCGTTTCAGTCACAGAAATGACTTTAAACACACTTATTTTAGTTGAAAAAGTCATAATTCACATCCAACAGTCATTTAGAGTCAAAAGATTAAATGTTAAAATTTCAATATTATAGACCATTTTGGGAACGTTCGACATGTCCGGAGTCATCGTTTTTCATCCGAAAATTGATTTTTTGGACTGTACCAAAAATGATTCAAAATGTCAATTGGATCGTGCCCCATGTTGAATAATCACTTTTTAAACCCTCAAAGTGACCAAAATGGCCATTTTACAGAGTTTTGCTAACTCAAAAGCTTCATTTTTGACCCGTTTCAGTCACAGAAATGACTTTAAACACACTTATTTTAGTTGAAATTGTCATAATTCACATCCAACAGTCATTTAGAGTCAAAAGATTAAATGTTAAAATTTCATCATTATAGACCATTTTGGGAACGTTCGACATGTCCGGAGTCATCGTTTTTCATCCGAAAATTGATTTTTTGGACTGTACCAAAAATGATTCAAAATGTCAATTGGATCGTGCCTCATGTTGAATAACCACTTTTTAAACCCTCACAGTGACCAAAATGGCAATTTTTACAGAGTTTTGCTTACTCAAAAGCTTCAATTTTTACCCGTTTCAGGCACAGAAATGACTTTAAACACACTTATTTTAGTTGAAAAAGTCATAATTCACATCCAACAGTCATTTAGAGTCAAAAGATTAAATTTTAAAATTTCATCATTATAGACCCTTTTGGGAACGTTCGACATGTCCGGAGTCATCGTTTTTCATCCGAAAATTGATTTTTTGGACTGTACCAAAAATGATTCAAAATGTCAATTGGATCGTGCCTCATGTTGAATAACCACTTTTTAAACCCTCACAGTGACCAAAATGGCAATTTTTACAGAGTTTTGCTTACTCAAAAGCTTCAATTTTGACCCGTTTCAGGCACAGAAATGACTTTAAACACACTTATTTTAGTTGAAAAAGTCATAATTCACACCCAACAGTCATTTAGAGTCAAAAGATTAAATGTTAAAATTTCATCATTATAGACCATTTTGGGAATGTTCGACATGTCCGGAGTCATCGTTTTTCATCCGAAAATTGATTTTTTGGACTGTACCAAAAATGATTCAAAATGTCAATTGGATCGTGCCTCATGTTGAATAACCACTTTTTAAACCCTCACAGTGACCAAAATGTCCATTTTTACAGAGTTTTGCTTACTCAAAAGCTTCAATTTTGACCCGTTTCAGTCACAGAAATGACTTTAAACACACTTATTTTAGTTGAAAAAGTCATAATTCACATCCAACAGTCATTTAGAGTGAAAAGATTAAATGTTAAAATTTCAATATTATAGACCATTTTGGGAACGTTCGACATGTCCGGAGTCATCGTTTTTCATCCGAAAATTGATTTTTTGGACTCTACCAAAAATGATTCAAAATGTCAATTGGATCGTGCCTCATGTTGAATAACCACTTTTTAAACCCTCAAAGTGACCAAAATGGCCATTTTACAGAGTTTTGCTTACTCAAAAGCTTCAATTTTGACCCGTTTCAGTCACAGAAATGACTTTAAACACACTTATTTTAGTTGAAATTGTCATAATTCACATCCAACAGTCATTTAGAGTCAAAAGATTAAATGTTAAAATTTCATCATTATAGACCATTTTGGGAACGTTCGACATGTCCGGAGTCATTGTTTTTCATCCGAAAATTGATTTTTTGGGCTGTACCAAAAATTATTCAAAATGTCAATTGGATCGTGCCTCATGTTGAATAACCACTTTTTAAACCCTCAAAGTGACCAAAATGGGAATTTTTACAGAGTTTTGCTTACTCAAAAGCTTCAATTTTGACCCGTTTCAGGCACAGAAATGACTTTAAACACACTTATTTTAGTTGAAAAAGTCATAATTCACATCCAGCAGTCATTTAGAGTCAAAAGATTAAATGTTAAAATTTCATCATTATAGACCATTTTGGGAACGTTCGACATGTCCGGAGTCATCGTTTTTCATCCGAAAATTGATTTTTTGGACTGTACCAAAAATGATTCAAAATGTCAATTGGATCGTGCCTCATGTTGAATAACCACTTTTTAAACCCTCACAGTGACCAAAATGGCAATTTTTACAGAGTTTTGCTTACTCAAAAGCTTCAATTTTGACCCGTTTCAGGCACAGAAATGACTTTAAACACACTTATTTTAGTTGAAAAAGTCATAATTCACATCCATCAGTCATTTAGAGTCAAAAGATTACATTTTAAAATTTCATCATTATAGACCCTTTTGGGAACGTTCGACATGTCCGGAGTCATCGTTTTTCATCCGAAAATTGATTTTTTGGACTGTACCAAAAATGATTCAAAATGTCAATTGGATCGTGCCTCATGTTGAATAACCACTTTTTAAACCCTCACAGTGACCAAAATGGCAATTTTTACAGAGTTTTGCTTACTCAAAAGCTTCAATTTTGACCCGTTTCAGGCACAGAAATGACTTTAAACACACTTATTTTAGTTGAAAAAGTCATAATTCACATCCAACAGTCATTTAGAGTCAAAAGATTAAATGTTAAAATTTCATCAATATAGACCATTTTGGGAATGTTCGACATGTCCGGAGTCATCGTTTTTCATCCGAAAATTGATTTTTTGGACTGTACCAAAAATGATTCAAAATGTCAATTGGATCGTGCCTCATGTTGAATAACCACTTTTTAAACCCTCACAGTGACCAAAATGTCCATTTTTACAGAGTTTTGCTTACTCAAAAGCTTCAATTTTGACCCGTTTCAGTCACAGAAATGACTTTAAACACACTTATTTTAGTTGAAAAAGTCATAATTCACATCCAACAGTCATTTAGAGTCAAAAGATTAAATGTTAAAATTTCAATATTATAGACCATTTTGGGAACGTTCGACATGTCCGGAGTCATCGTTTTTCATCCGAAAATTGATTTTTTGGACTGTACCAAAAATGATTCAAAATGTCAATTGGATCGTGCCTCATGTTGAATAACCACTTTTTAAACCCTCAAAGTGACCAAAATGGCCATTTTACAGAGTTTTGCTAACTCAAAAGCTTCAATTTTGACCCGTTTCAGTCACAGAAATGACTTTAAACACACTTATTTTAGTTGAAATTGTCATACTTCACATCCAACAGTCATTTAGAGTCAAAAGATTAAATGTTAAAATTTCATCATTATAGACCATTTTGGGAACGTTCGACATGTCCGGAGTCATCGTTTTTCATCCGAAAATTGATTTTTTGGGCTGTACCAAAAATTATTCAAAATGTCAATTGGATCGTGCCTCATGTTGAATAACCACTTTTTAAACCCTCAAAGTGACCAAAATGGGAATTTTTACAGAGTTTTGCTTACTCAAAAGCTTCAATTTTGACCCGTTTCAGGCACAGAAATGACTTTAAACACACTTATTTTAGTTGAAAAAGTCATAATTCACATCCAGCAGTCATTTAGAGTCAAAAGATTAAATGTTAAAATTTCATCATTATAGACCATTTTGGGAACGTTCGACATGTCCGGAGTCATCGTTTTTCATCCGAAAATTGATTTTTTGGACTGTACCAAAAATGATTCAAAATGTCAATTGGATCGTGCCTCATGTTGAATAACCACTTTTTAAACCCTCACAGTGACCAAAATGGCAATTTTTACAGAGTTTTGCTTGCTCAAAAGCTTCAATTTTGACCCGTTTCAGTTACAGAAATGACTTTAAACACACTTATTTTAGTTGAAAAAGTCATAATTCACATCCAACAGTCATTTAGAGTCAAAAGATTAAATGTTAAAATTTCATCATTATAGACCATTTTGGGAACGTTCGACATGTCCGGAGTCATCGTTTTTCATCCGAAAATTGATTTTTTGGACTGTACCAAAAATGATTCAAAATGTCAATTGGATCGTGCCTCATGTTGAATAACCACTTTTTAAACCCTCACAGTGACCAAAATGGCCATTTTATACAGAGTTTTGCTTATTTAAAAGCTTCAATTTTGACCCATTTCAGTCACAGAAATGACTTTAAACAGACTTATTTTAGTTGAAAAAGTCATAATTCACATCCAACAGTCATTTAGAGTCAAAAGATTAAATGTTAAAATTTCATCATTATAGACCATTTTGGGAACGTTCGACATGTCCGGAGTCATCGTTTTTCATCTGAAAATTGATTTTTTGGACTGTACCAAAAATGATTCAAAATGTCAATTGGATCGTGCCTCATGTTGAATAACCACTTTTTAAACCCTCACAGTGACCAAAATGGCAATTTTTACAGAGTTTTGCTTACTCAAAAGCTTCAATTTTGACCCGTTTCAGGCACAGAAATGACTTTAAACACACTTATTTTAGTTGAAAAAGTCATAATTCACATCCAACAGTCATTTAGAGTCAAAAGATTAAATGTTAAAATTTCATCATTATAGACCATTTTGGGAACGTTCGACATGTCCGGAGTCATCGTTTTTCATCCGAAAATTGATTTTTTGGACTGTACCAAAAATGATTCAAAATGTCAATTGGATCGTGCCTCATGTTGAATAACCACTTTTTAAACCCTCACAGTGACCAAAATTGCCATTTATACAGAGTTTTGCTTACTTAAAAGCTTCAATTTTGACCCGTTTCAGGCACAGAAATGACTTTAAACACACTTATTTTAGTTGAAAAAGTCATAATTCACATCCAACAGTCATTTAGAGTCAAAAGATTAAATGTTAAAATTTCATCATTATAGACCATTTTGGGAACGTTCGACATGTCCGGAGTCATCGTTTTTCATCTGAAAATTGATTTTTTGGACTGTACCAAAAATGATTCAAAATGTCAATTGGATCGTGCCTCATGTTGAATAACCACTTTTTAAACCCTCACAGTGACCAAAATGGCAATTTTTACAGAGTTTTGCTTACTCAAAAGCTTCAATTTTGACCCGTTTCAGTTACAGAAATGACTTTAAACACACTTATTTTAGTTGAAAAAGTCATAATTCACATCCAACAGTCATTTAGAGTCAAAAGATTAAATGTTAAAATTTCATCATTATAGACCATTTTGGGAACGTTCGACATGTCCGGAGTCATCGTTTTTCATCCAAAAATTGATTTTTTGGACTGTACCAAAAATGATTCAAAATGTCAATTGGATTGTGCCTCATGTTGAATAACCACTTTTTAAACCCTCACAGTGACCAAAATTGCCATTTTTACAGAGTTTTGCTTACTCAAAAGCTTCAATTTTGACCCGTTTCAGGCACAGAAATGACTTTAAACACACTTATTTTAGTTGAAAAAGTCATAATTCACATCCAACAGTCATTTAGAGTCAAAAGGTTAAATGTTAAAATTTCATCATTATAGACCATTTTGGGAACGTTCGACATGTCCGGAGTCATCGTTTTTCATCTGAAAATTGATTTTTTGGACTGTACCAAAAATGATTCAAAATGTCAATTGGATCGTGCCTCATGTTGAATAACCACTTTTTAAACCCTCACAGTGACCAAAATGGCAATTTTTACAGAGTTTTGCTTACTCAAAAGCTTCAATTTTGACCCGTTTCAGGCACAGAAATGACTTTAAACACACTTATTTTAGTTGAAAAAGTCATAATTCACATCCAACAGTCATTTAGAGTCAAAAGATTAAATGTTAAAATTTCATCATTATAGACCATTTTGGGAACGTTCGACATGTCCGGAGTCATCGTTTTTCATCCGAAAATTGATTTTTTGGACTGTACCAAAAATGATTCAAAATGTCAATTGGATCGTGCCTCATGTTGAATAACCACTTTTTAAACCCTCACAGTGACCAAAATTGCCATTTATACAGAGTTTTGCTTACTTAAAAGCTTCAATTTTGACCCGTTTCAGGCACAGAAATGACTTTAAACACACTTATTTTAGTTGAAAAAGTCATAATTCACATCCAACAGTCATTTAGAGTCAAAAGATTAAATGTTAAAATTTCATCATTATAGACCATTTTGGGAACGTTCGACATGTCCGGAGTCATCGTTTTTCATCTGAAAATTGATTTTTTGGACTGTACCAAAAATGATTCAAAATGTCAATTGGATCGTGCCTCATGTTGAATAACCACTTTTTAAACCCTCACAGTGACCAAAATGGCAATTTTTACAGAGTTTTGCTTACTCAAAAGCTTCAATTTTGACCCGTTTCAGGCACAGAAATGACTTTAAACACACTAATTTTAGTTGAAAAAGTCATAATTCACATCCAACAATCATTTAGAGTCAAAAGATTAAATGTTAAAATGTCATCATTATAGACCATTTTGGGAATGTTCGACATGTCCGGAGTCATCGTTTTTCATCCGAAAATTGATTTTTTGGACTGTACCAAAAATGATTCAAAATGTCAATTGGATCGTGCCTCATGTTGAATAACCACTTTTTAAACCCTCACAGTGACCAAAATTGCCATTTTTACAGAGTTTTGCTTACTCAAAAGCTTCAATTTTGACCCGTTTCAGGCACAGAAATGACTTTAAACACACTTATTTTAGTTGAAAAAGTCATAATTCACATCCAGCAGTCATTTAGAGTCAAAAGATTAAATGTTAAAATTTCATCATTATAGACCATTTTGGGAACGTTCGACATGTCCGGAGTCATCGTTTTTCATCCGAAAATTGATTTTTTGGACTGTACCAAAAATGATTCAAAATGTCAATTGGATCGTGCCTCATGTTGAATAACCACTTTTTAAACCCTCACAGTGACCAAAATGGCAATTTTTACAGAGTTTTGCTTACTCAAAAGCTTCAATTTTGACCCGTTTCAGGCACAGAAATGACTTTAAACACACTTATTTTAGTTGAAAAAGTCATAATTCACATCCATCAGTCATTTAGAGTCAAAAGATTAAATTTTAAAATTTCATCATTATAGACCCTTTTGGGAACGTTCGACATGTCCGGAGTCATCGTTTTTCATCAGAAAATTGATTTTTTGGACTGTACCAAAAATGATTCAAAATGTCAATTGGATCGTGCCTCATGTTGAATAACCACTTTTTAAACCCTCACAGTGACCAAAATGTCAATTTTTACAGAGTTTTGCTTACTCAAAAGCTTCAATTTTGACCCGTTTCAGTCACAGAAATGACTTTAAACACACTTATTTTAGTTGAAAAAGTCATAATTCACATCCAACAGTCATTTAGAGTCAAAAGATTAAATGTTAAAATTTCAATATTATAGACCATTTTGGGAACGTTCGACATGTCCGGAGTCATCGTTTTTCATCCGAAAATTGATTTTTTGGACTGTACCAAAAATGATTCAAAATGTCAATTGGATCGTGCCTCATGTTGAATAATCACTTTTTAAACCCTCAAAGTGACCAAAATGGCCATTTTACAGAGTTTTGCTAACTCAAAAGCTTCATTTTTGACCCGTTTCAGTCACAGAAATGACTTTAAACACACTTATTTTAGTTGAAATTGTCATAATTCACATCCAACAGTCATTTAGAGTCAAAAGATTAAATGTTAAAATTTCATCATTATAGACCATTTTGGGAACGTTCGACATGTCCGGAGTCATCGTTTTTCATCCGAAAATTGATTTTTTGGACTGTACCAAAAATGATTCAAAATGTCAATTGGATCGTGCCTCATGTTGAATAACCACTTTTTAAACCCTCACAGTGACCAAAATTGCCATTTTTACAGAGTTTTGCTTACTCAAAAGCTTCAATTTTGACCCGTTTCAGGCACAGAAATGACTTTAAACACACTTATTTTAGTTGAAAAAGTCATAATTCACATCCAGCAGTCATTTAGAGTCAAAAGATTAAATGTTAAAATTTCATCATTATAGACCATTTTGGGAACGTTCGACATGTCCGGAGTCATCGTTTTTCATCCGAAAATTGATTTTTTGGACTGTACCAAAAATGATTCAAAATGTCAATTGGATCGTGCCTCATGTTGAATAACCACTTTTTAAACCCTCACAGTGACCAAAATGGCAATTTTTACAGAGTTTTGCTTACTCAAAAGCTTCAATTTTGACCCGTTTCAGGCACAGAAATGACTTTAAACACACTTATTTTAGTTGAAAAAGTCATAATTCACATCCATCAGTCATTTAGAGTCAAAAGATTAAATTTTAAAATTTCATCATTATAGACCCTTTTGGGAACGTTCGACATGTCCGGAGTCATCGTTTTTCATCAGAAAATTGATTTTTTGGACTGTACCAAAAATGATTCAAAATGTCAATTGGATCGTGCCTCATGTTGAATAACCACTTTTTAAACCCTCACAGTGACCAAAATGTCAATTTTTACAGAGTTTTGCTTACTCAAAAGCTTCAATTTTGACCCGTTTCAGTCACAGAAATGACTTTAAACACACTTATTTTAGTTGAAAAAGTCATAATTCACATCCAACAGTCATTTAGAGTCAAAAGATTAAATGTTAAAATTTCAATATTATAGACCATTTTGGGAACGTTCGACATGTCCGGAGTCATCGTTTTTCATCCGAAAATTGATTTTTTGGACTGTACCAAAAATGATTCAAAATGTCAATTGGATCGTGCCTCATGTTGAATAATCACTTTTTAAACCCTCAAAGTGACCAAAATGGCCATTTTACAGAGTTTTGCTAACTCAAAAGCTTCATTTTTGACCCGTTTCAGTCACAGAAATGACTTTAAACACACTTATTTTAGTTGAAATTGTCATAATTCACATCCAACAGTCATTTAGAGTCAAAAGATTAAATGTTAAAATTTCATCATTATAGACCATTTTGGGAACGTTTGACATGTCCGGAGTCATCGTTTTTCATCCGAAAATTGATTTTTTGGACTGTACCAAAAATGATTCAAAATGTCAATTGGATCGTGCCTCATGTTGAATAACCACTTTTTAAACCCTCACAGTGACCAAAATGGCAATTTTTACAGAGTTTTGCTTACTCAAAAGCTTCAATTTTGACCCGTTTCAGGCACAGAAATGACTTTAAACACACTTATTTTAGTTGAAAAAGTCATAATTCACATCCAACAGTCATTTAGAGTCAAAAGATTAAATGTTAAAATTTCATCATTATAGACCATTTTGGGAACGTTCGACATGTCCGGAGTCATTGTTTTTCATCCGAAAATTGATTTTTTGGACTGTACCAAAAATGATTCAAAATGTCAATTGGATCGTGCCTCATGTTGAATAACCACTTTTTAAACCCTCACAGTGACCAAAATGGCAATTTTTACAGAGTTTTGCTTACTCAAAAGCTTCAATTTTGACCCGTTTCAGGCACAGAAATGACTTTAAACACACTTATTTTAGTTGAAAAAGTCATAATTCACATCCAACAGTCATTTAGAGTCAAAAGATTAAATTTTAAAATTTCATCATTATAGACCCTTTTGGGAACGTTCGACATGTCCGGAGTCATCGTTTTTCATCCGAAAATTGATTTTTTGGACTGTACCAAAAATGATTCAAAATGTCAATTGGATCGTGCCTCATGTTGAATAACCACTTTTTAAACCCTCACAGTGACCAAAATGGCAATTTTTACAGAGTTTTGCTTACTCAAAAGCTTCAATTTTGACCCGTTTCAGGCACAGAAATGACTTTAAACACACATATTTTAGTTGAAAAAGTCATAATTCACACCCAACAGTCATTTAGAGTCAAAAGATTAAATGTTAAAATTTCATCATTATAGACCATTTTGGGAATGTTCAACATGTCCGGAGTCATCGTTTTTCATCCGAAAATTGATTTTTTGGACTGTACCAAAAATTATTCAAAATGTCAATTGGATCGTGCCTCGTGTTAAATAACCACTTTTTAAACCCTCACAGTGACCAAAATGGCGATTTTTACAGAGTTTTGCTTATTTAAAAGCTTCAATTTTGACCCATTTCAGTCACAGAAATGACTTTAAACACACTTATTTTAGTTGAAAAAGTCATAATTCACATCCAACAGTCATTTAGAGTCAAAAGATTAAATGTTAAAATTTCATCATTATAGACCATTTTGGGAATGTTCGACATGTCCGGAGTCATCGTTTTTCATCCGAAAATTGATATTTTGGACTCTACCAAAAATGATTCAAAATGTCAATTGGATCGTGCCTCATGTTGAATAACCACTTTTTAAACCCTCAAAGTGACCAAAATGGCCATTTTACAGAGTTTTGCTTACTCAAAAGCTTCAATTTTGACCCGTTTCAGTCACAGAAATGACTTTAAACACACTTATTTTAGTTGAAATTGTCATAATTCACATCCAACAGTCATTTAGAGTCAAAAGATTAAATGTTAAAATTTCATCATTATAGACCATTTTGGGAACGTTCGACATGTCCGGAGTCATCGTTTTTCATCCGAAAATTGATTTTTTGGGCTGTACCAAAAATTATTCAAAATGTCAATTGGATCGTGCCTCATGTTGAATAACCACTTTTTAAACCCTCAAAGTGACCAAAATGGGAATTTTTACAGAGTTTTGCTTACTCAAAAGCTTTAATTTTGACCCGTTTCAGGCACAGAAATGACTTTAAACACACTTATTTTAGTTGAAAAAGTCATAATTCACATCCAGCAGTCATTTAGAGTCAAAAGATTAAATGTTAAAATTTCATCATTATAGACCATTTTGGGAACGTTCGACATGTCCGGAGTCATCGTTTTTCATCCGAAAATTGATTTTTTGGACTGTACCAAAAATGATTCAAAATGTCAATTGGATCGTGCCTCATGTTGAATAACCACTTTTTAAACCCTCACAGTGACCAAAATGGCAATTTTTACAGAGTTTTGCTTACTCAAAAGCTTCAATTTTGACCCGTTTCAGGCACAGAAATGACTTTAAACACACTTATTTTAGTTGAAAAAGTCATAATTCACGTCCATCAGTCATTTAGAGTCAAAAGATTAAATTTTAAAATTTCATCATTATAGACCCTTTTGCGAACGTTCGACATGTCCGGAGTCATCGTTTTTCATCCGAAAATTGATTTTTTGGACTGTACCAAAAATGATTCAAAATGTCAATTGGATCGTGCCTCATGTTGAATAACCACTTTTTAAACCCTCACAGTGACCAAAATGGCAATTTTTACAGAGTTTTGCTTACTCAAAAGCTTCAATTTTGACCCGTTTCAGTCACAGAAATGACTTTAAACACACTTATTTTAGTTGAAAAAGTCATAATTCACATCCAACAGTCATTTAGAGTCAAAAGATTAAATGTTAAAATTTCATCATTATAGACCATTTTGGGAACGTTCGACATGTCCGGAGTCATCGTTTTTCATCCAAAAATTGATTTTTTGGACTGTACCAAAAATGATTCACAATGTCAATTGGATTGTGCCTCATGTTGAATAACCACTTTTTAAACCCTCACAGTGACCAAAATTGCCATTTTTACAGAGTTTTGCTTACTCAAAAGCTTCAATTTTGACCCGTTTCAGGCACAGAAATGACTTTAAACACACTTATTTTAGTTGAAAAAGTCATAATTCACATCCAACAGTCATTTAGAGTCAAAAGATTAAATGTTAAAATTTCATCATTATAGACCATTTTGGGAACGTTCGACATGTCCGGAGTCATCGTTTTTCATCTGAAAATTGATTTTTTGGACTGTACCAAAAATGATTCAAAATGTCAATTGGATCGTGCCTCATGTTGAATAACCACTTTTTAAACCCTCACAGTGACCAAAATGGCAATTTTTACAGAGTTTTGCCTACTCAAAAGCTTCAATTTTGACCCGTTTCAGGCACAGAAATGACTTTAAACACACTTATTTTAGTTGAAAAAGTCATAATTCACATCCAACAGTCATTTAGAGTCAAAAGATTAAATGTTAAAATTTCATCATTATAGACCATTTTGGGAACGTTCGACATGTCCGGAGTCATCGTTTTTCATCCGAAAATTGATTTTTTTGGACTGTACCAAAAATGATTCAAAATGTCAATTGGATCGTGCCTCATGTTGAATAACCACTTTTTAAACCCTCACAGTGACCAAAATTGCCATTTATACAGAGTTTTGCTTACTTAAAAGCTTCAATTTTGACCCGTTTCAGGCACAGAAATGACTTTAAACACACTTATTTTAGTTGAAAAAGTCATAATTCACATCCAACAGTCATTTAGAGTCAAAAGATTAAATGTTAAAATTTCATCATTATAGACCATTTTGGGAACGTTCGACATGTCCGGAGTCATCGTTTTTCATCTGAAAATTGATTTTTTGGACTGTACCAAAAATGATTCAAAATGTCAATTGGATCGTGCCTCATGTTGAATAACCACTTTTTAAACCCTCACAGTGACCAAAATGGCAATTTTTACAGAGTTTTGCTTACTCAAAAGCTTCAATTTTGACCCGTTTCAGGCACAGAAATGACTTTAAACACACTAATTTTAGTTGAAAAAGTCATAATTCACATCCAACAATCATTTAGAGTCAAAAGATTAAATGTTAAAATGTCATCATTATAGACCATTTTGGGAATGTTCGACATGTCCGGAGTCATCGTTTTTCATCCGAAAATTGATTTTTTGGACTGTACCAAAAATGATTCAAAATGTCAATTGGATCGTGCCTCATGTTGAATAACCACTTTTTAAACCCTCACAGTGACCAAAATTGCCATTTTTACAGAGTTTTGCTTACTTAAAAGCTTCCATTTTGACCCGTTTCAGGCACAGAAATGACTTTAAACACACTTATTTTAGTTGAAAAAGTCATAATTCACATCCAACAGTCATTTAGAGTCAAAAGATTAAATGTTAAAATTTCATCATTATAGACCATTTTGGGAACGTTCGACATGTCCGGAGTCATCGTTTTTCATCCGAAAATTGATTTTTTGGACTGTACCAAAAATGATTCAAAATGTCAATTGGATCGTGCCTCATGTTGAATAACCACTTTTTAAACCCTCACAGTGACCAAAATGGCAATTTTTACAGAGTTTTGCTTACTCAAAAGCTTCAATTTTGACCCGTTTCAGGCACAGAAATGACTTTAAACACACTTATTTTAGTTGAAAAAGTCATAATTCACACCCAACAGTCATTTAGAGTCAAAAGATTAAATGTTAAAATTTCATCATTATAGACCATTTTGGGAATGTTCGACATGTCCGGAGTCATCGTTTTTCATCCGAAAATTGATTTTTTGGACTGTACCAAAAATTATTCAAAATGTCAATTGGATCGTGCCTCGTGTTAAATAACCACTTTTTAAACCCTCACAGTGACCAAAATGGCCATTTTTACAGAGTTTTGCTTATTTAAAAGCTTCAATTTTGACCCATTTCAGTCACAGAAATGACTTTAAACACACTTATTTTAGTTGAAAAAGTCATAATTCACATCCAACAGTCATTTAGAGTCAAAAGATTAAATGTTAAAATTTCATCATTATAGACCATTTTGGGAATGTTCGACATGTCCGGAGTCATCGTTTTTCATCCGAAAATTGATTTTTTGGACTGTACCAAAAATGATTCAAAATGTCAATTGGATCGTGCCTCATGTTGAATAACCACTTTTTAAACCCTCACAGTGACCAAAATGTCCATTTTTACAGAGTTTTGCTTACTCAAAAGCTTCAATTTTGACCCGTTTCAGTCACAGAAATGACTTTAAACACACTTATTTTAGTTGAAAAAGTCATAATTCACATCCAACAGTCATTTAGAGTGAAAAGATTAAATGTTAAAATTTCAATATTATAGACCATTTTGGGAACGTTCGACATGTCCGGAGTCATCGTTTTTCATCCGAAAATTGATTTTTTGGACTCTACCAAAAATGATTCAAAATGTCAATTGGATCGTGCCTCATGTTGAATAACCACTTTTTAAACCCTCAAAGTGACCAAAATGGCCATTTTACAGAGTTTTGCTTACTCAAAAGCTTCAATTTTGACCCGTTTCAGTCACAGAAATGACTTTAAACACACTTATTTTAGTTGAAATTGTCATAATTCACATCCAACAGTCATTTAGAGTCAAAAGATTAAATGTTAAAATTTCATCATTATAGACCATTTTGGGAACGTTCGACATGTCCGGAGTCATCGTTTTTCATCCGAAAATTGATTTTTTGGGCTGTACCAAAAATTATTCAAAATGTCAATTGGATCGTGCCTCATGTTGAATAACCACTTTTTAAACCCTCAAAGTGACCAAAATGGGAATTTTTACAGAGTTTTGCTTACTCAAAAGCTTCAATTTTGACCCGTTTCAGGCACAGAAATGACTTTAAACACACTTATTTTAGTTGAAAAAGTCATAATTCACATCCAGCAGTCATTTAGAGTCAAAAGATTAAATGTTAAAATTTCATCATTATAGACCATTTTGGGAACGTTCGACATGTCCGGAGTCATCGTTTTTCATCTGAAAATTGATTTTTTGGACTGTACCAAAAATGATTCAAAATGTCAATTGGATCGTGCCTCATGTTGAATAACCACTTTTTAAACCCTCACAGTGACCAAAATGGCAATTTTTACAGAGTTTTGCTTACTCAAAAGCTTCAATTTTGACCCGTTTCAGGCACAGAAATGACTTTAAACACACTTATTTTAGTTGAAAAAGTCATAATTCACATCCAGCAGTCATTTAGAGTCAAAAGATTAAATGTTAAAATTTCATCATTATAGACCATTTTGGGAACGTTCGACATGTCCGGAGTCATCGTTTTTCATCCGAAAATTGATTTTTTGGACTGTACCAAAAATGATTCAAAATGTCAATTGGATCGTGCCTCATGTTGAATAACCACTTTTTAAACCCTCACAGTGACCAAAATGGCAATTTTTACAGAGTTTTGCTTACTCAAAAGCTTCAATTTTGACCCGTTTCAGGCACAGAAATGACTTTAAACACACTTATTTTAGTTGAAAAAGTCATAATTCACATCCAACAGTCATTTAGAGTCAAAAGATTAAATGTTAAAATTTCATCATTATAGACCATTTTGGGAACGTTCGACATGTCCGGAGTCATCGTTTTTCATCCGAAAATTGATTTTTTGGACTGTACCAAAAATGATTCAAAATGTCAATTGGATCGTGCCTCATGTTGAATAACCACTTTTTAAACCCTCACAGTGACCAAAATTGCCATTTTTACAGAGTTTTGCTTACTCAAAAGCTTCAATTTTGACCCGTTTCAGGCACAGAAATGACTTTAAACACACTTATTTTAGTTGAAAAAGTCATAATTCACATCCAACAGTCCTTTAGAGTCAAAAGATTAAATGTTAAAATTTCATCATTATAGACCATTTTGGGAACGTTCGACATGTCCGGAGTCATCGTTTTTCATCCGAAAATTGATTTTTTGGACTGTACCAAAAATGATTCAAAATGTCAATTGGATCGTGCCTCATGTTGAATAACCACTTTTTAAACCCTCACAGTGACCAAAATGGCAATTTTTACAGAGTTTTGCTTACTCAAAAGCTTCAATTTTGACCCGTTTCAGGCACAGAAATGACTTTAAACACACTTATTTTAGTTGAAAAAGTCATAATTCACATCCAACAGTCATTTAGAGTCAAAAGATTAAATGTTAAAATTTCAATATTAGAGACCATTTTGGGAACGTTCGACATGTCCGGAGTCATCGTTTTTCATCCGAAAATTGATTTTTTGGACTGTACCAAAAATGATTCAAAATGTCAATTGGATCGTGCCTCATGTTGAATAACCACTTTTTAAACCCTCACAGTGACCAAAATTGCCATTTATACAGAGTTTTGCTTACTTAAAAGCTTCAATTTTGACCCGTTTCAGGCACAGAAATGACTTTAAACACACTTATTTTAGTTGAAAAAGTCATAATTCACATCCAACAGTCATTTAGAGTCAAAAGATTAAATGTTAAAATTTCAATATTAGAGACCATTTTGGGAACGTTCGACATGTCCGGAGTCATCGTTTTTCATCCGAAAATTGATTTTTTGGACTGTACCAAAAATGATTCAAAATGTCAATTGGATCGTGCCTCATGTTGAATAACCACTTTTTAAACCCTCACAGTGACCAAAATTGCCATTTATACAGAGTTTTGCTTACTTAAAAGCTTCAATTTTGACCCGTTTCAGGCACAGAAATGACTTTAAACACACTTATTTTAGTTGAAAAAGTCATAATTCACATCCAACAGTCAATTAGAGTCAAAAGATTAAATGTTAAAATTTCATCATTATAGACCATTTTGGGAACGTTCGACATGTCCGGAGTCATCGTTTTTCATCTGAAAATTGATTTTTTGGACTGTACCAAAAATGATTCAAAATGTCAATTGGATCGTGCCTCATGTTGAATAACCACTTTTTAAACCCTCACAGTGACCAAAATGGCAATTTTTACAGAGTTTTGCTTACTCAAAAGCTTCAATTTTGACCCATTTCAGGCACAGAAATGACTTTAAACACACTAATTTTAGTTGAAAAAGTCATAATTCACATCCAACAATCATTTAGAGTCAAAAGATTAAATGTTAAAATGTCATCATTATAGACCATTTTGGGAATGTTCGACATGTCCGGAGTCATCGTTTTTCATCCGAAAATTGATTTTTTGGACTGTACCAAAAATGATTCAAAATGTCAATTGGATCGTGCCTCATGTTGAATAACCACTTTTTAAACCCTCACAGTGACCAAAATTGCCATTTTTACAGAGTTTTGCTTACTCAAAAGCTTCAATTTTGACCCGTTTCAGGCACAGAAATGACTTTAAACACACTTATTTTAGTTGAAAAAGTCATAATTCACATCCAGCAGTCATTTAGAGTCAAAAGATTAAATGTTAAAATTTCATCATTATAGACCATTTTGGGAACGTTCGACATGTCCGGAGTCATCGTTTTTCATCCGAAAATTGATTTTTTGGACTGTACCAAAAATGATTCAAAATGTCAATTGGATCGTGCCTCATGTTGAATAACCACTTTTTAAACCCTCACAGTGACCAAAATGGCAATTTTTACAGAGTTTTGCTTACTCAAAAGCTTCAATTTTGACCCGTTTCAGGCACAGAAATGACTTTAAACACACTTATTTTAGTTGAAAAAGTCATAATTCACATCCAACAGTCATTTAGAGTCAAAAGATTAAATGTTAAAATTTCATCATTATAGACCATTTTGGGAATGTTCGACATGTCCGGAGTCATCGTTTTTCATCTGAAAATTGATTTTTTGGACTGTACCAAAAATGATTCAAAATGTCAATTGGATCGTGCCTCATGTTGAATAACCACTTTTTAAACCCTCACAGTGACCAAAATGTCAATTTTTACAGAGTTTTGCTTACTCAAAAGCTTCAATTTTGACCCGTTTCAGTCACAGAAATGACTTTAAACACACTTATTTTAGTTGAAAAAGTCATAATTCACATCCAACAGTCATTTAGAGTCAAAAGATTAAATGTTAAAATTTCAATATTATAGACCATTTTGGGAACGTTCGACATGTCCGGAGTCATCGTTTTTCATCCGAAAATTGATTTTTTGGACTGTACCAAAAATGATTCAAAATGTCAATTGGATCGTGCCTCATGTTGAATAACCACTTTTTAAACCCTCACAGTGACCAAAATGGCAATTTTTACAGAGTTTTGCTTACTCAAAAGCTTCAATTTTGACCCGTTTCAGGCACAGAAATGACTTTAAACACACTTATTTTAGTTGAAAAAGTCATAATTCACATCCAACAGTCATTTAGAGTCAAAAGATTAAATGTTAAAATTTCATCATTATAGACCATTTTGGGAACGTTCGACATGTCCGGAGTCATCGTTTTTCATCCGAAAATTGATTTTTTGGACTGTACCAAAAATGATTCAAAATGTCAATTGGATCGTGCCTCATGTTGAATAACCACTTTTTAAACCCTCACAGTGACCAAAATTGCCATTTATACAGAGTTTTGCTTACTTAAAAGCTTCAATTTTGACCCGTTTCAGGCACAGAAATGACTTTAAACACACTTATTTTAGTTGAAAAAGTCATAATTCACATCCAACAGTCATTTAGAGTCAAAAGATTAAATGTTAAAATTTCAATATTAGAGACCATTTTGGGAACGTTCGACATGTCCGGAGTCATCGTTTTTCATCCGAAAATTGATTTTTTGGACTGTACCAAAAATGATTCAAAATGTCAATTGGATCGTGCCTCATGTTGAATAACCACTTTTTAAACCCTCACAGTGACCAAAATTGCCATTTATACAGAGTTTTGCTTACTTAAAAGCTTCAATTTTGACCCGTTTCAGGCACAGAAATGACTTTAAACACACTTATTTTAGTTGAAAAAGTCATAATTCACATCCAACAGTCAATTAGAGTCAAAAGATTAAATGTTAAAATTTCATCATTATAGACCATTTTGGGAACGTTCGACATGTCCGGAGTCATCGTTTTTCATCTGAAAATTGATTTTTTGGACTGTACCAAAAATGATTCAAAATGTCAATTGGATCGTGCCTCATGTTGAATAACCACTTTTTAAACCCTCACAGTGACCAAAATGGCAATTTTTACAGAGTTTTGCTTACTCAAAAGCTTCAATTTTGACCCATTTCAGGCACAGAAATGACTTTAAACACACTAATTTTAGTTGAAAAAGTCATAATTCACATCCAACAATCATTTAGAGTCAAAAGATTAAATGTTAAAATGTCATCATTATAGACCATTTTGGGAATGTTCGACATGTCCGGAGTCATCGTTTTTCATCCGAAAATTGATTTTTTGGACTGTACCAAAAATGATTCAAAATGTCAATTGGATCGTGCCTCATGTTGAATAACCACTTTTTAAACCCTCACAGTGACCAAAATTGCCATTTTTACAGAGTTTTGCTTACTCAAAAGCTTCAATTTTGACCCGTTTCAGGCACAGAAATGACTTTAAACACACTTATTTTAGTTGAAAAAGTCATAATTCACATCCAGCAGTCATTTAGAGTCAAAAGATTAAATGTTAAAATTTCATCATTATAGACCATTTTGGGAACGTTCGACATGTCCGGAGTCATCGTTTTTCATCCGAAAATTGATTTTTTGGACTGTACCAAAAATGATTCAAAATGTCAATTGGATCGTGCCTCATGTTGAATAACCACTTTTTAAACCCTCACAGTGACCAAAATGGCAATTTTTACAGAGTTTTGCTTACTCAAAAGCTTCAATTTTGACCCGTTTCAGGCACAGAAATGACTTTAAACACACTTATTTTAGTTGAAAAAGTCATAATTCACATCCAACAGTCATTTAGAGTCAAAAGATTAAATGTTAAAATTTCATCATTATAGACCATTTTGGGAATGTTCGACATGTCCGGAGTCATCGTTTTTCATCTGAAAATTGATTTTTTGGACTGTACCAAAAATGATTCAAAATGTCAATTGGATCGTGCCTCATGTTGAATAACCACTTTTTAAACCCTCACAGTGACCAAAATGTCAATTTTTACAGAGTTTTGCTTACTCAAAAGCTTCAATTTTGACCCGTTTCAGTCACAGAAATGACTTTAAACACACTTATTTTAGTTGAAAAAGTCATAATTCACATCCAACAGTCATTTAGAGTCAAAAGATTAAATGTTAAAATTTCAATATTATAGACCATTTTGGGAACGTTCGACATGTCCGGAGTCATCGTTTTTCATCCGAAAATTGATTTTTTGGACTGTACCAAAAATGATTCAAAATGTCAATTGGATCGTGCCTCATGTTGAATAACCACTTTTTAAACCCTCAAAGTGGCCAAAATGGCCATTTTACAGAGTTTTGCTAACTCAAAAGCTTCATTTTTGACCCGTTTCAGTCAGAGAAATGACTTTAAACACACTTATTTTAGTTGAAATTGTCATAATTCACATCCAACAGTCATTTAGAGTCAAAAGATTAAATGTTAAAATTTCAATATTATAGACCATTTTGGGAACGTTCGACATGTCCGGAGTCATCGTTTTTCATCCGAAAATTGATTTTTTGGACTCTACCAAAAATGATTCAAAATGTCAATTGGATCGTACCTCATGTTGAATAACCACTTTTTAAACCCTCAAAGTGACCAAAATGGCCATTTTACAGAGTTTTGCTTACTCAAAAGCTTCAATTTTGACCCGTTTCAGTCACAGAAATGACTTTAAACACACTTATTTTAGTTGAAATTGTCATAATTCACATCCAACAGTCATTTAGAGTCAAAAGATTAAATGTTAAAATTTCATCATTATAGACAATTTTGGGAACGTTCGACATGTCCGGAGTCATCGTTTTTCATCCGAAAATTGATTTTTTGGACTGTACCAAAAATTATTCAAAATGTCAATTGGATCGTGCCTCGTGTTAAATAACCACTTTTTAAACCCTCACAGTGACCAAAATGGCCATTTTTACAGAGTTTTGCTTATTTAAAAGCTTCAATTTTGACCCATTTCAGTCACAGAAATGACTTTAAACACACTTATTTTAGTTGAAAAAGTCATAATTCACATCCAGCAGTCATTTAGAGTCAAAAGATTAAATGTTAAAATTTCATCATTATAGACCATTTTGGGAACGTTCGACATGTCCGGAGTCATCGTTTTTCATCCGAAAATTGATTTTTTGGACTGTACCAAAAATGATTCAAAATGTCAATTGGATCGTGCCTCATGTTGAATAACCACTTTTTAAACCCTCACAGTGACCAAAATGGCAATTTTTACAGAGTTTTGCTTACTCAAAAGCTTCAATTTTGACCCGTTTCAGTCACAGAAATGACTTTAAACACACTTATTTTAGTTGAAAAAGTCATAATTCACATCCAACAGTCATTTAGAGTCAAAAGATTAAATGTTAAAATTTCATCATTATAGACCATTTTGGGAACGTTCGACATGTCCGGAGTCATCGTTTTTCATCTGAAAATTGATTTTTTGGACTGTACCAAAAATGATTCAAAATGTCAATTGGATCGTGCCTCATGTTGAATAACCACTTTTTAAACCCTCACAGTGACCAAAATGGCAATTTTTACAGAGTTTTGCTTACTCAAAAGCTTCAATTTTGACCCGTTTCAGGCACAGAAATGACTTTAAACACACTTATTTTAGTTGAAAAAGTCATAATTCACATCCAACAGTCATTTAGAGTCAAAAGATTAAATGTTAAAATTTCATCATTATAGACCATTTTGGGAACGTTCGACATGTCCGGAGTCATCATTTTTCATCCGAAAATTGATTTTTTGGACTGTACCAAAAATGATTCAAAATGTCAATTGGATCGTGCCTCATGTTGAATAACCACTTTTTAAACCCTCACAGTGACCAAAATGGCAATTTTTGCAGAGTTTTGCTTACTCAAAAGCTTCAATTTTGACCCGTTTCAGGCACAGAAATGACTTTAAACACACTTATTTTAGTTGAAAAAGTCATAATTCACATCCAACAGTCATTTAGAGTCAAAAGATTAAATTTTAAAATTTCATCATTATAGACCCTTTTGGGAACGTTCGACATGTCCGGAGTCATCGTTTTTCATCCGAAAATTGATTTTTTGGACTGTACCAAAAATGATTCAAAATGTCAATTGGATCGTGCCTCATGTTGAATAACCACTTTTTAAACCCTCACAGTGACCAAAATGGCAATTTTTACAGAGTTTTGCTTACTCAAAAGCTTCAATTTTGACCCGTTTCAGGCACAGAAATGACTTTAAACACACTTATTTTAGTTGAAAAAGTCATAATTCACACCCAACAGTCATTTAGAGTCAAAAGATTGAATGTTAAAATTTCATCATTATAGACCATTTTGGGAATGTTCGACATGTCCGGAGTCATCGTTTTTCATCCGAAAATTGATTTTTTGGACTGTACCAAAAATTATTCAAAATGTCAATTGGATCGTGCCTCGTGTTAAATAACCACTTTTTAAACCCTCACAGTGACCAAAATGGCCATTTTTACAGAGTTTTGCTTATTTAAAAGCTTCAATTTTGACCCATTTCAGTCACAGAAATGACTTTAAACACACTTATTTTAGTTGAAAAAGTCATAATTCACATCCAACAGTCATTTAGAGTCAAAAGATTAAATGTTAAAATTTCATCATTATAGACCATTTTGGGAATGTTCGACATGTCCGGAGTCATCGTTTTTCATCCGAAAATTGATTTTTTGGACTGTACCAAAAATGATTCAAAATGTCAATTGGATCGTGCCTCATGTTGAATAACCACTTTTTAAACCCTCACAGTGACCAAAATGTCCATTTTTACAGAGTTTTGCTTACTCAAAAGCTTCAATTTTGACCCGTTTCAGTCACAGAAATGACTTTAAACACACTTATTTTAGTTGAAAAAGTCATAATTCACATCCAACAGTCATTTAGAGTGAAAAGATTAAATGTTAAAATTTCAATATTATAGACCATTTTGGGAACGTTCGACATGTCCGGAGTCATCGTTTTTCATCCGAAAATTGATTTTTTGGACTCTACCAAAAATGATTCAAAATGTCAATTGGATCGTGCCTCATGTTGAATAACCACTTTTTAAACCCTCAAAGTGACCAAAATGGCCATTTTACAGAGTTTTGCTTACTCAAAAGCTTCAATTTTGACCCGTTTCAGTCACAGAAATGACTTTAAACACACTTATTTTAGTTGAAATTGTCATAATTCACATCCAACAGTCATTTAGAGTCAAAAGATTAAATGTTAAAATTTCATCATTATAGACCATTTTGGGAACGTTCGACATGTCCGGAGTCATCGTTTTTCATCCGAAAATTGATTTTTTGGGCTGTACCAAAAATTATTCAAAATGTCAATTGGATCGTGCCTCATGTTGAATAACCACTTTTTAAACCCTCAAAGTGACCAAAATGGGAATTTTTACAGAGTTTTGCTTACTCAAAAGCTTCAATTTTGACCCGTTTCAGGCACAGAAATGATTCTAAACACACTTATTTTAGTTGAAAAAGTCATAATTCACATCCAACAGTCATTTAGAGTCAAAAGATTAAATGTTAAAATTTCATCATTATAGACCATTTTGGGAACATTCGACATGTCCGGAGTCATCGTTTTTCATCCGATAATTGATTTTTTGGACTGTACCAAAAATGATTCAAAATGTCAATTGGATCGTGCCTCATGTTGAATAACCACTTTTTAAACCCTCACAGTGACCAAAATTGCCATTTTTACAGAGTTTTGCTTACTCAAAAGCTTCAATTTTGACCCGTTTCAGGCACAGAAATTACTTTAAACACACTTATAGTCATAATTCACATCCAACAGTCATTTAGAGTCAAAAGATTAAATGTTAAAATTTCATCATTATAGACCATTTTGGGAACGTTCGACATGTCCGGAGTCATCGTTTTTCATCCGAAAATTGATTTTTTGGACTGTACCAAAAATGATTCAAAATGTCAATTGGATCGTGCCTCATGTTGAATAACCACTTTTTAAACCCTCACAGTGACCAAAATGGCAATTTTTACAGAGTTTTGCTTACTCAAAAGCTTCAATTTTGACCCGTTTCAGGCACAGAAATGACTTTAAACACACTTATTTTAGTTGAAAAAGTCATAATTCACATCCAACAGTCATTTAGAGTCAAAAGATTAAATGTTAAAATTTCAATATTAGAGACCATTTTGGGAACGTTCGACATGTCCGGAGTCATCGTTTTTCATCCGAAAATTGATTTTTTGGACTGTACCAAAAATGATTCAAAATGTCAATTGGATCGTGCCTCATGTTGAATAACCACTTTTTAAACCCTCAAAGTGACCAAAATGGCCATTTTACAGAGTTTTGCTAACTCAAAAGCTTCATTTTTGACCCGTTTCAGTCACAGAAATGACTTTAAACACACTTATTTTAGTTGAAATTGTCATAATTCACATCCAACAGTCATTTAGAGTCAAAAGATTAAATGTTAAAATTTCATCATTATAGACCATTTTGGGAACGTTTCGACATGTCCGGAGTCATCGTTTTTCATCCGAAAATTGATTTTTTGGACTGTACCAAAAATGATTCAAAATGTCAATTGGATCGTGCCTCATGTTGAATAACCACTTTTTAAACCCTCACAGTGACCAAAATGTCAATTTTTACAGAGTTTTGCTTACTCAAAAGCTTCAATTTTGACCCGTTTCAGTCACAGAAATGACTTTAAACACACTTATTTTAGTTGAAAAAGTCATAATTCACATCCAACAGTCATTTAGAGTGAAAAGATTAAATGTTAAAATTTCAATATTATAGACCATTTTGGGAACGTTCGACATGTCCGGAGTCATCGTTTTTCATCCGAAAATTGATTTTTTGGACTGTACCAAAAATGATTCAAAATGTCAATTGGATCGTGCCTCATGTTGAATAACCACTTTTTAAACCCTCAAAGTGACCAAAATGGCCATTTTACAGAGTTTTGCTTACTCAAAAGCTTCAATTTTGACCCGTTTCAGTCACAGAAATGACTTTAAACACACTTATTTTAGTTGAAATTGTCATAATTCACATCCAACAGTCATTTAGAGTCAAAAGATTAAATGTTAAAATTTCATCATTATAGACCATTTTGGGAACGTTCGACATGTCCGGAGTCATCGTTTTTCATCCGAAAATTGATTTTTTGGGCTGTACCAAAAATTATTCAAAATGTCAATTGGATCGTGCCTCATGTTGAATAACCACTTTTTAAACCCTCAAAGTGACCAAAATGGGAATTTTTACAGAGTTTTGCTTACTCAAAAGCTTCAATTTTGACCCGTTCAGGCACAGAAATGACTTTAAACACACTTATTTTAGTTGAAAAAGTCATAATTCACATCCAGCAGTCATTTAGAGTCAAAAGATTAAATGTTAAAATTTCATCATTATAGACCATTTTGGGAACGTTCGACATGTCCGGAGTCATCGTTTTTCATCTGAAAATTGATTTTTTGGACTGTACCAAAAATGATTCAAAATGTCAATTGGATCGTGCCTCATGTTGAATAACCACTTTTTAAACCCTCACAGTGACCAAAATGGCAATTTTTACAGAGTTTTGCTTACTCAAAAGCTTCAATTTTGACCCGTTTCAGGCACAGAAATGACTTTAAACACACTTATTTTAGTTGAAAAAGTCATAATTCACATCCAACAGTCATTTAGAGTCAAAAGATTAAATGTTAAAATTTCATCATTATAGACCATTTTGGGAACGTTCGACATGTCCGGAGTCATCGTTTTTCATCCGAAAATTGATTTTTTGGACTGTACCAAAAATGATTCAAAATGTCAATTGGATCGTGCCTCATGTTGAATAACCACTTTTTAAACCCTCACAGTGACCAAAATGGCAATTTTTGCAGAGTTTTGCTTACTCAAAAGCTTCAATTTTGACCCGTTTCAGGCACAGAAATGACTTTAAACACACTTATTTTAGTTGAAAAAGTCATAATTCACATCCAACAGTCATTTAGAGTCAAAAGATTAAATTTTAAAATTTCATCATTATAGACCCTTTTGGGAACGTTCGACATGTCCGGAGTCATCGTTTTTCATCCGAAAATTGATTTTTTGGACTGTACCAAAAATGATTCAAAATGTCAATTGGATCGTGCCTCATGTTGAATAACCACTTTTTAAACCCTCACAGTGACCAAAATGGCAATTTTTACAGAGTTTTGCTTACTCAAAAGCTTCAATTTTGACCCGTTTCAGGCACAGAAATGACTTTAAACACACTTATTTTAGTTGAAAAAGTCATAATTCACACCCAACAGTCATTTAGAGTCAAAAGATTGAATGTTAAAATTTCATCATTATAGACCATTTTGGGAATGTTCGACATGTCCGGAGTCATCGTTTTTCATCCGAAAATTGATTTTTTGGACTGTACCAAAAATTATTCAAAATGTCAATTGGATCGTGCCTCGTGTTAAATAACCACTTTTTAAACCCTCACAGTGACCAAAATGGCCATTTTTACAGAGTTTTGCTTATTTAAAAGCTTCAATTTTGACCCATTTCAGTCACAGAAATGACTTTAAACACACTTATTTTAGTTGAAAAAGTCATAATTCACATCCAACAGTCATTTAGAGTCAAAAGATTAAATGTTAAAATTTCATCATTATAGACCATTTTGGGAATGTTCGACATGTCCGGAGTCATCGTTTTTCATCCGAAAATTGATTTTTTGGACTGTACCAAAAATGATTCAAAATGTCAATTGGATCGTGCCTCATGTTGAATAACCACTTTTTAAACCCTCACAGTGACCAAAATGTCCATTTTTACAGAGTTTTGCTTACTCAAAAGCTTCAATTTTGACCCGTTTCAGTCACAGAAATGACTTTAAACACACTTATTTTAGTTGAAAAAGTCATAATTCACATCCAACAGTCATTTAGAGTGAAAAGATTAAATGTTAAAATTTCAATATTATAGACCATTTTGGGAACGTTCGACATGTCCGGAGTCATCGTTTTTCATCCGAAAATTGATTTTTTGGACTCTACCAAAAATGATTCAAAATGTCAATTGGATCGTGCCTCATGTTGAATAACCACTTTTTAAACCCTCAAAGTGACCAAAATGGCCATTTTACAGAGTTTTGCTTACTCAAAAGCTTCAATTTTGACCCGTTTCAGTCACAGAAATGACTTTAAACACACTTATTTTAGTTGAAATTGTCATAATTCACATCCAACAGTCATTTAGAGTCAAAAGATTAAATGTTAAAATTTCATCATTATAGACCATTTTGGGAACGTTCGACATGTCCGGAGTCATCGTTTTTCATCCGAAAATTGATTTTTTGGGCTGTACCAAAAATTATTCAAAATGTCAATTGGATCGTGCCTCATGTTGAATAACCACTTTTTAAACCCTCAAAGTGACCAAAATGGGAATTTTTACAGAGTTTTGCTTACTCAAAAGCTTCAATTTTGACCCGTTTCAGGCACAGAAATGATTCTAAACACACTTATTTTAGTTGAAAAAGTCATAATTCACATCCAACAGTCATTTAGAGTCAAAAGATTAAATGTTAAAATTTCATCATTATAGACCATTTTGGGAACATTCGACATGTCCGGAGTCATCGTTTTTCATCCGATAATTGATTTTTTGGACTGTACCAAAAATGATTCAAAATGTCAATTGGATCGTGCCTCATGTTGAATAACCACTTTTTAAACCCTCACAGTGACCAAAATTGCCATTTTTACAGAGTTTTGCTTACTCAAAAGCTTCAATTTTGACCCGTTTCAGGCACAGAAATTACTTTAAACACACTTATAGTCATAATTCACATCCAACAGTCATTTAGAGTCAAAAGATTAAATGTTAAAATTTCATCATTATAGACCATTTTGGGAACGTTCGACATGTCCGGAGTCATCGTTTTTCATCCGAAAATTGATTTTTTGGACTGTACCAAAAATTATTCAAAATGTCAATTGGATCGTGCCTCATGTTGAATAACCACTTTTTAAACCCTCACAGTGACCAAAATGGCCATTTTACAGAGTTTTGCTAACTCAAAAGCTTCAATTTTGACCCGTTTCAGGCACAGAAATGACTTTAAACACACTTATTTTAGTTGAAAAAGTCATAATTCACATCCAACAGTCATTTAGAGTCAAAAGATTAAATGTTAAAATTTCAATATTAGAGACCATTTTGGGAACGTTCGACATGTCCGGAGTCATCGTTTTTCATCCGAAAATTGATTTTTTGGACTGTACCAAAAATGATTCAAAATGTCAATTGGATCGTGCCTCATGTTGAATAACCACTTTTTAAACCCTCAAAGTGACCAAAATGGCCATTTTACAGAGTTTTGCTAACTCAAAAGCTTCATTTTTGACCCGTTTCAGTCACAGAAATGACTTTAAACACACTTATTTTAGTTGAAATTGTCATAATTCACATCCAACAGTCATTTAGAGTCAAAAGATTAAATGTTAAAATTTCATCATTATAGACCATTTTGGGAACGTTTCGACATGTCCGGAGTCATCGTTTTTCATCCGAAAATTGATTTTTTGGACTGTACCAAAAATGATTCAAAATGTCAATTGGATCGTGCCTCATGTTGAATAACCACTTTTTAAACCCTCACAGTGACCAAAATGTCAATTTTTACAGAGTTTTGCTTACTCAAAAGCTTCAATTTTGACCCGTTTCAGTCACATGAATGACTTTAAACACACTTATTTTAGTTGAAAAAGTCATAATTCACATCCAACAGTCATTTAGAGTGAAAAGATTAAATGTTAAAATTTCAATATTATAGACCATTTTGGGAACGTTCGACATGTCCGGAGTCATCGTTTTTCATCCGAAAATTGATTTTTTGGACTGTACCAAAAATGATTCAAAATGTCAATTGGATCGTGCCTCATGTTGAATAACCACTTTTTAAACCCTCAAAGTGACCAAAATGGCCATTTTACAGAGTTTTGCTTACTCAAAAGCTTCAATTTTGACCCGTTTCAGTCACAGAAATGACTTTAAACACACTTATTTTAGTTGAAATTGTCATAATTCACATCCAACAGTCATTTAGAGTCAAAAGATTAAATGTTAAAATTTCATCATTATAGACCATTTTGGGAACGTTCGACATGTCCGGAGTCATCGTTTTTCATCCGAAAATTGATTTTTTGGGCTGTACCAAAAATTATTCAAAATGTCAATTGGATCGTGCCTCATGTTGAATAACCACTTTTTAAACCCTCAAAGTGACCAAAATGGGAATTTTTACAGAGTTTTGCTTACTCAAAAGCTTCAATTTTGACCCGTTCAGGCACAGAAATGACTTTAAACACACTTATTTTAGTTGAAAAAGTCATAATTCACATCCAGCAGTCATTTAGAGTCAAAAGATTAAATGTTAAAATTTCATCATTATAGACCATTTTGGGAACGTTCGACATGTCCGGAGTCATCGTTTTTCATCTGAAAATTGATTTTTTGGACTGTACCAAAAATGATTCAAAATGTCAATTGGATCGTGCCTCATGTTGAATAACCACTTTTTAAACCCTCACAGTGACCAAAATGGCAATTTTTGCAGAGTTTTGCTTACTCAAAAGCTTCAATTTTGACCCGTTTCAGGCACAGAAATGACTTTAAACACACTTATTTTAGTTGAAAAAGTCATAATTCACATCCAACAGTCATTTAGAGTCAAAAGATTAAATTTTAAAATTTCATCATTATAGACCCTTTTGGGAACGTTCGACATGTCCGGAGTCATCGTTTTTCATCCGAAAATTGATTTTTTGGACTGTACCAAAAATGATTCAAAATGTCAATTGGATCGTGCCTCATGTTGAATAACCACTTTTTAAACCCTCACAGTGACCAAAATGGCAATTTTTACAGAGTTTTGCTTACTCAAAAGCTTCAATTTTGACCCGTTTCAGGCACAGAAATGACTTTAAACACACTTATTTTAGTTGAAAAAGTCATAATTCACACCCAACAGTCATTTAGAGTCAAAAGATTGAATGTTAAAATTTCATCATTATAGACCATTTTGGGAATGTTCGACATGTCCGGAGTCATCGTTTTTCATCCGAAAATTGATTTTTTGGACTGTACCAAAAATTATTCAAAATGTCAATTGGATCGTGCCTCATGTTGAATAACCACTTTTTAAACCCTCACAGTGACCAAAATGTCCATTTTTACAGAGTTTTGCTTACTCAAAAGCTTCAATTTTGACCCGTTTCAGTCACAGAAATGACTTTAAACACACTTATTTTAGTTGAAAAAGTCATAATTCACATCCAACAGTCATTTAGAGTGAAAAGATTAAATGTTAAAATTTCAATATTATAGACCATTTTGGGAACGTTCGACATGTCCGGAGTCATCGTTTTTCATCCGAAAATTGATTTTTTGGACTCTACCAAAAATGATTCAAAATGTCAATTGGATCGTGCCTCATGTTGAATAACCACTTTTTAAACCCTCAAAGTGACCAAAATGGCCATTTTACAGAGTTTTGCTTACTCAAAAGCTTCAATTTTGACCCGTTTCAGTCACAGAAATGACTTTAAACACACTTATTTTAGTTGAAATTGTCATAATTCACATCCAACAGTCATTTAGAGTCAAAAGATTAAATGTTAAAATTTCATCATTATAGACCATTTTGGGAACGTTCGACATGTCCGGAGTCATCGTTTTTCATCCGAAAATTGATTTTTTGGGCTGTACCAAAAATTATTCAAAATGTCAATTGGATCGTGCCTCATGTTGAATAACCACTTTTTAAACCCTCAAAGTGACCAAAATGGGAATTTTTACAGAGTTTTGCTTACTCAAAAGCTTCAATTTTGACCCGTTTCAGGCACAGAAATGATTCTAAACACACTTATTTTAGTTGAAAAAGTCATAATTCACATCCAACAGTCATTTAGAGTCAAAAGATTAAATGTTAAAATTTCATCATTATAGACCATTTTGGGAACATTCGACATGTCCGGAGTCATCGTTTTTCATCCGATAATTGAGTTTTTGGACTGTACCAAAAATGATTCAAAATGTCAATTGGATCGTGCCTCATGTTGAATAACCACTTTTTAAACCCTCACAGTGACCAAAATTGCCATTTTTACAGAGTTTTGCTTACTCAAAAGCTTCAATTTTGACCCGTTTCAGGCACAGAAATGACTTTAAACACACTTATAGTCATAATTCACATCCAACAGTCATTTAGAGTCAAAAGATTAAATGTTAAAATTTCATCATTATAGACCATTTTGGGAACGTTCGACATGTCCGGAGTCATCGTTTTTCATCCGAAAATTGATTTTTTGGACTGTACCAAAAATGATTCAAAATGTCAATTGGATCGTGCCTCATGTTGAATAACCACTTTTTAAACCCTCACAGTGACCAAAATGGCAATTTTTACAGAGTTTTGCTTACTCAAAAGCTTCAATTTTGACCCGTTTCAGGCACAGAAATGACTTTAAACACACTTATTTTAGTTGAAAAAGTCATAATTCACATCCAACAGTCATTTAGAGTCAAAAGATTAAATGTTAAAATTTCAATATTAGAGACCATTTTGGGAACGTTCGACATGTCCGGAGTCATCGTTTTTCATCCGAAAATTGATTTTTTGGACTGTACCAAAAATGATTCAAAATGTCAATTGGATCGTGCCTCATGTTGAATAACCACTTTTTAAACCCTCAAAGTGACCAAAATGGCCATTTTACAGAGTTTTGCTAACTCAAAAGCTTCATTTTTGACCCGTTTCAGTCACAGAAATGACTTTAAACACACTTATTTTAGTTGAAATTGTCATAATTCACATCCAACAGTCATTTAGAGTCAAAAGATTAAATGTTAAAATTTCATCATTATAGACCATTTTGGGAACGTTTCGACATGTCCGGAGTCATCGTTTTTCATCCGAAAATTGATTTTTTGGGCTGTACCAAAAATTATTCAAAATGTCAATTGGATCGTGCCTCATGTTGAATAACCACTTTTTAAACCCTCAAAGTGACCAAAATGGCAATTTTTACAGAGTTTTGCTTACTCAAAAGCTTCAATTTTGACCCGTTTAAGGCACAGAAATGACTTTAAACACACTTATTTTAGTTGAAAAAGTCATAATTCACATCCAACAGTCATTTAGAGTCAAAAGATTAAATGTTAAAATTTCATCATTATAGACCATTTTGGGAATGTTCGACATGTCCGGAGTCATCGTTTTTCATCCGAAAATTGATTTTTTGGACTGTACCAAAAATGATTCAAAATGTCAATTGGATCGTGCCTCATGTTGAATAACCACTTTTTAAACCCTCACAGTGACCAAAATGTCAATTTTTACAGAGTTTTGCTTACTCAAAAGCTTCAATTTTGACCCGTTTCAGTCACAGAAATGACTTTAAACACACTTATTTTAGTTGAAAAAGTCATAATTCACATCCAACAGTCATTTAGAGTGAAAAGATTAAATGTTAAAATTTCAATATTATAGACCATTTTGGGAACGTTCGACATGTCCGGAGTCATCGTTTTTCATCCGAAAATTGATTTTTTGGACTGTACCAAAAATGATTCAAAATGTCAATTGGATCGTGCCTCATGTTGAATAACCACTTTTTAAACCCTCAAAGTGACCAAAATGGCCATTTTACAGAGTTTTGCTTACTCAAAAGCTTCAATTTTGACCCGTTTCAGTCACAGAAATGACTTTAAACACACTTATTTTAGTTGAAATTGTCATAATTCACATCCAACAGTCATTTAGAGTCAAAAGATTAAATGTTAAAATTTCATCATTATAGACCATTTTGGGAACGTTCGACATGTCCGGAGTCATCGTTTTTCATCCGAAAATTGATTTTTTGGGCTGTACCAAAAATTATTCAAAATGTCAATTGGATCGTGCCTCATGTTGAATAACCACTTTTTAAACCCTCAAAGTGACCAAAATGGGAATTTTTACAGAGTTTTGCTTACTCAAAAGCTTCAATTTTGACCCGTTCAGGCACAGAAATGACTTTAAACACACTTATTTTAGTTGAAAAAGTCATAATTCACATCCAGCAGTCATTTAGAGTCAAAAGATTAAATGTTAAAATTTCATCATTATAGACCATTTTGGGAACGTTCGACATGTCCGGAGTCATCGTTTTTCATCCGAAAATTGATTTTTTGGACTGTACCAAAAATGATTCAAAATGTCAATTGGATCGTGCCAAATGTTGAATAACCACTTTTTAAACCCTCACAGTGACCAAAATGGCAATTTTTACAGAGTTTTGCTTACTCAAAAGCTTCAATTTTGACCCGTTTCAGGCACAGAAATGACTTTAAACACACTTATTTTAGTTGAAAAAGTCATAATTCACATCCAACAGTCATTTAGAGTCAAAAGATTAAATGTTAAAATTTCATCATTATAGACCATTTTGGGAACGTTCGACATGTCCGGAGTCATCGTTTTTCATCCGAAAATTGATTTTTTGGACTGTACCAAAAATGATTCAAAATGTCAATTGGATCGTGCCTCATGTTGAATAACCACTTTTTAAACCCTCACAGTGACCAAAATTGCCATTTTTACAGAGTTTTGCTTACTCAAAAGCTTCAATTTTGACCCGTTTCAGGCACAGAAATGACTTTAAACACACTTATTTTAGTTGAAAAAGTCATAATTCACATCCAACAGTCATTTAGAGTCAAAAGATTAAATGTTAAAATTTCATCATTATAGACCATTTTGGGAACGTTCGACATGTCCGGAGTCATCGTTTTTCATCCGAAAATTGATTTTTTGGACTGTACCAAAAATGATTCAAAATGTCAATTGGATCGTGCCTCATGTTGAATAACCACTTTTTAAACCCTCACAGTGACCAAAATGGCAATTTTACAGAGTTTTGCTAACTCAAAAGCTTCATTTTTGACCCGTTTCAGTCACAGAAATGACTTTAAACACACTTATTTTAGTTGAAATTGTCATAATTCACATCCAACAGTCATTTAGAGTCAAAAGATTAAATGTTAAAATGTCATCATTATAGACCATTTTGGGAACGTTCGACATGTCCGGAGTCATCGTTTTTCATCCGAAAATTGTTTTTTTGGGCTGTACCAAAAATTATTCAAAATGTCAATTGGATCGTGCCTCATGTTGAATAACCACTTTTTAAACCCTCAAAGTGACCAAAATGGCAATTTTTACAGAGTTTTGCTTACTCAAAAGCTTCAATTTTGACCCGTTTCAAGGCACAGAAATGACTTTAAACACACATATTTTAGTTGAAAAAGTCATAATTCACATCCAGCAGTCATTTAGAGTCAAAAGATTAAATGTTAAAATTTCATCATTATAGACCATTTTGGGAACGTTCGACATGTCCGGAGTCATCGTTTTTCATCCGAAAATGGATTTTTTGGACTGTACCAAAAATGATTCAAAATGTCAATTGGATCGTGCCTCATGTTGAATAACCACTTTTTAAACCCTCACAGTGACCAAAATGGCAATTTTTACAGAGTTTTGCTTACTCAAAAGCTTCAATTTTGACCCGTTTCAGGCACAGAAATGACTTTAAACACACTTATTTTAGTTGAAAAAGTCATAATTCACATCCAACAGTCATTTAGAGTCAAAGGATTAAATTTTAAAATTTCATCATTATAGACCCTTTTGGGAACGTTCGACATGTCCGGAGTCATCGTTTTTCATCCGAAAATTGATTTTTTGGACTGTACCAAAAATGATTCAAAATGTCAATTGGATCGTGCCTCATGTTGAATAACCACTTTTTAAACCCTCACAGTGACCAAAATGGCAATTTTTACAGAGTTTTGCTTACTCAAAAGCTTCAATTTTGACCCGTTTCAGGCACAGAAATGACTTTAAACACACTTATTTTAGTTGAAAAAGTCATAATTCACACCCAACAGTCATTTAGAGTCAAAAGATTAAATGTTAAAATTTCATCATTATAGACCATTTTGGGAACGTTCGACATGTCCGGAGTCATCGTTTTTCATCCGAAAATTGATTTTTTGGACTGTACCAAAAATGATTCAAAATGTCAATTGGATCGTGCCTCGTGTTAAATAACCACTTTTTAAACCCTCACAGTGACCAAAATGGCCATTTTTACAGAGTTTTGCTTATTTAAAAGCTTCAATTTTGACCCATTTCAGTCACAGAAATGACTTTAAACACACTTATTTTAGTTGAAAAAGTCATAATTCACATCCAACAGTCATTTAGAGTCAAAAGATTAAATGTTAAAATTTCATCATTATAGACCATTTTGGGAATGTTCGACATGTCCGGAGTCATCGTTTTTCATCCGAAAATTGATTTTTTGGACTGTACCAAAAATGATTCAAAATGTCAATTGGATCGTGCCTCATGTTGAATAACCACTTTTTAAACCCTCAAAGTGACCAAAATGGGAATTTTTACAGAGTTTTGCTTACTCAAAAGCTTCAATTTTGACCCGTTTCAGGCACAGAAATGACTTTAAACACACTTATTTTAGTTGAAAAAGTCATAATTCACATCCAGCAGTCATTTAGAGTCAAAAGATTAAATGTTAAAATTTCATCATTATAGACCATTTTGGGAACGTTCGACATGTCCGGAGTCATCGTTTTTCATCCGAAAATTGATTTTTTGGACTGTACCAAAAATGATTCAAAATGTCAATTGGATCGTGCCTCATGTTGAATAACCACTTTTTAAACCCTCACAGTGACCAAAATGGCAATTTTTACAGAGTTTTGCTTACTCAAAAGCTTCAATTTTGACCCGTTTCAGTTACAGAAATGACTTTAAACACACTTATTTTAGTTGAAAAAGTCATAATTCACATCCAACAGTCATTTAGAGTCAAAAGATTAAATGTTAAAATTTCATCATTATAGACCATTTTGGGAACGTTCGACATGTCCGGAGTCATCGTTTTTCATCCGAAAATTGATTTTTTGGACTGTACCAAAAATGATTCAAAATGTCAATTGGATCGTGCCTCATGTTGAATAACCACTTTTTAAACCCTCACAGTGACCAAAATTGCCATTTTTACAGAGTTTTGCTTACTCAAAAGCTTCAATTTTGACCCGTTTCAGGCACAGAAATGACTTTAAACACACTTATTTTAGTTGAAAAAGTCATAATTCACATCCAACAGTCATTTAGAGTCAAAAGATTAAATGTTAAAATTTCATCATTATAGACCATTTTGGGAACGTTCGACATGTCCGGAGTCATCGTTTTTCATCCGAAAATTGATTTTTTGGACTGTACCAAAAATGATTCAAAATGTCAATTGGATCGTGCCTCATGTTGAATAACCACTTTTTAAACCCTCACAGTGACCAAAATTGCCATTTTTACAGAGTTTTGCTTACTCAAAAGCTTCAATTTTGACCCGTTTCAGGCACAGAAATGACTTTAAACACACTTATTTTAGTTGAAAAAGTCATAATTCACATCCAACAGTCATTTAGAGTCAAAAGATTAAATGTTAAAATTTCATCATTATAGACCATTTTGGGAACGTTCGACATGTCCGGAGTCATCGTTTTTCATCCGAAAATTGATTTTTTGGACTGTACCAAAAATTATTCAAAATGTCAATTGGATCGTGCCTCATGTTGAATAACCACTTTTTAAACCCTCAAAGTGACCAAAATGGGAATTTTTACAGAGTTTTGCTTACTCAAAAGCTTCAATTTTGACCCGTTTCAGGCACAGAAATGACTTTAAACACACTTATTTTAGTTGAAAAAGTCATAATTCACATCCAGCAGTCATTTAGAGTCAAAAGATTAAATGTTAAAATTTCATCATTATAGACCATTTTGGGAACGTTCGACATGTCCGGAGTCATCGTTTTTCATCTGAAAATTGATTTTTTTGGACTGTACCAAAAATGATTCAAAATGTCAATTGGATCGTGCCTCATGTTGAATAACCACTTTTTAAACCCTCACAGTGACCAAAATGGCAATTTTTACAGAGTTTTGCTTACTCAAAAGCTTCAATTTTGACCCGTTTCAGTTACAGAAATGACTTTAAACACACTTATTTTAGTTGAAAAAGTCATAATTCACATCCAACAGTCATTTAGAGTTAAAAGATTAAATGTTAAAATTTCATCATTATAGACCATTTTGGGAACGTTCGACATGTCCGGAGTCATCGTTTTTCATCCGAAAATTGATTTTTTGGACTGTACCAAAAATGATTCAAAATGTCAATTGGATCGTGCCTCATGTTGAATATCCACATTTTAAACCCTCACAGTGACCAAAATGGCCATTTTTACAGAGTTTTGCTTATTCAAAAGCTTCAATTTTGACCCGTTTCAGGCACAGAAATGACTTTAAACACACTTATTTTAGTTGAAATTGTCATAATTCACATCCAACAGTCATTTAGAGTCAAAAGATTAAATGTTAAAATGTCATCATTATAGACCATTTTGGGAACGTTCGACATGTCCGGAGTCATCGTTTTTCATCCGAAAATTGATTTTTTGGACTGTACCAAAAATGATTCAAAATGTCAATTGGATCGTGCCTCATGTTGAATAACCACTTTTTAAACCCTCACAGTGACCAAAATGGCAATTTTTACAGAGTTTTGCTTACTCAAAAGCTTCAATTTTGACCCGTTTCAGGCACAGAAATGACTTTAAACACACTTATTTTAGTTGAAAAAGTCATAATTCACATCCAACAGTCATTTAGAGTCAAAAGATTAAATGTTAAAATTTCATCATTATGGACCATTTTGGGAATGTTCGACATGTCCGGAGTCATCGTTTTTCATCCGAAAATTGATTTTTTGGACTGCACCAAAAATGATTCAAAATGTCAATTGGATCGTGCCTCATGTTGAATAACCACTGTTTAAACCCTCACAGTGACCAAAATTGCCATTTTACAGAGTTTTGCTTACTTAAAAGCTTCAATTTTGACCCGTTTCAGGCACAGAAATGACTTTAAACACACTTATTTTAGTTGAAAAAGTCATAATTCACATCCAACAGTCATTTAGAGTCAAAAGATTAAATGTTAAAATTTCATCATTATAGACCATTTTGGGAACGTTCGACATGTCCGGAGTCATCGTTTTTCATCCGAAAATTGATTTTTTGGACTGTACCAAAAATGATTCAAAATGTCAATTGGACGTGCCTCATGTTGAATAACCACTTTTTAAACCCTCACAGTGACCAAAATGTCCATTTTTACAGAGTTTTGCTTACTCAAAAGCTTCAATTTTGACCCGTTTCAGTCACAGAAATGACTTTAAACACACTTATTTTAGTTGAAATTGTCATAATTCACATCCAACAGTCATTTAGAGTCAAAAGATTAAATGTTAAAATTTCATCATTATAGACCATTTTCGGAACGTTCGACATGTCCGGAGTCATCGTTTTTCATCCGAAAATTGATTTTTTGGGCTGTACCAAAAATTATTCAAAATGTCAATTGGATCGTGCCTCATGTTGAATAACCACTTTTTAAACCCTCAAAGTGACCAAAATGGCAATTTTTACAGAGTTTTGCTTACTCAAAAGCTTCAATTTTGACCCGTTTCAGGCACAGAAATGACTTTAAACACACTTATTTTAGTTGAAAAAGTCATAATTCACATCCAGCAGTCATTTAGAGTCAAAAGATTAAATGTTAAAATTTCATCATTATAGACCATTTTGGGAACGTTCAACATGTCCGGAGTCATCGTTTTTCATCCGAAAATTGATTTTTTGGACTGTACCAAAAATGATTCAAAATGTCAATTGGATCGTGCCTCATGTTGAATAACCACTTTTTAAACCCTCACAGTGACCAAAATGGCAATTTTTACAGAGTTTTGCTTACTCAAAAGCTTCAATTTTGACCCGTTTCAGGCACAGAAATGACTTTAAACACACTTATTTTAGTTGAAAAAGTCATAATTCACATCCAACAGTCATTTAGAGTCAAAAGATTAAATGTTAAAATTTCATCATTATAGACCATTTTGGGAATGTTCGACATGTCCGGAGTCATCGTTTTTCATCCGAAAATTGATTTTTTGGACTGCACCAAAAATGATTCAAAATGTCAATTGGATCGTGCCTCATGTTGAATAACCACTGTTTAAACCCTCACAGTGACCAAAATTGCCATTTTACAGAGTTTTGCTTACTTAAAAGCTTCAATTTTGACCCGTTTCAGGCACAGAAATGACTTTAAACACACTTATTTTAGTTGAAAAAGTCATAATTCACATCCAACAGTCATTTAGAGTCAAAAGATTAAATGTTAAAATTTCATCATTATAGACCATTTTGGGAACGTTCGACATGTCCGGAGTCATCGTTTTTCATCCGAAAATTGATTTTTTGGACTGTACCAAAAATGATTCAAAATGTCAATTGGACGTGCCTCATGTTGAATAACCACTTTTTAAACCCTCACAGTGACCAAAATGTCCATTTTTACAGAGTTTTGCTTACTCAAAAGCTTCAATTTTGACCCGTTTCAGTCACAGAAATGACTTTAAACACACTTATTTTAGTTGAAATTGTCATAATTCACATCCAACAGTCATTTAGAGTCAAAAGATTAAATGTTAAAATTTCATCATTATAGACCATTTTGGGAACGTTCGACATGTCCGGAGTCATCGTTTTTCATCCGAAAATTGATTTTTTGGGCTGTACCAAAAATTATTCAAAATGTCAATTGGATCGTGCCTCATGTTGAATAACCACTTTTTAAACCCTCAAAGTGACCAAAATGGCAATTTTTACAGAGTTTTGCTTACTCAAAAGCTTCAATTTTGACCCGTTTCAGGCACAGAAATGACTTTAAACACACTTGTTTTAGTTGAAAAAGTCATAATTCACATCCAGCAGTCATTTAGAGTCAAAAGATTAAATGTTAAAATTTCATCATTATAGACCATTTTGGGAACGTTCGACATGTCCGGAGTCATCGTTTTTCATCCGAAAATTGATTTTTTGGACTGTACCAAAAATGATTCAAAATGTCAATTGGATCGTGCCTCATGTTGAATAACCACTTTTTAAACCCTCACAGTGACCAAAATGGCAATTTTTACAGAGTTTTGCTTACTCAAAAGCTTCAATTTTGACCCGTTTCAGTCACAGAAAAGACTTTAAACACACTTATTTTAGTTGAAAAAGTCATAATTCACATCCAACAGTCATTTAGAGTCAAAAGATTTAATGTTAAAATGTCATCATTATAGACCATTTTGGGAACGTTCGACATGTCCGGAGTCATCGTTTTTCATCCAAAAATTGATTTTTTGGACTGTAGCAAAAATGATTCAAAATGTCAATTGGATCGTGCCTCATGTTGAATAACCACTTTTTAAACCCTCACAGTGACCAAAATTGCCATTTTTACAGAGTTTTGCTAACTCAAAAGCTTCAATTTTGACCCGTTTCAGGCACAGAAATGACTTTAAACACACTTATTTTAGTTGAAAAAGTCATAATTCACACCCAACAGTCATTTAGAGTCAAAAGATTAAATGTTAAAATTTCATCATTATAGACCATTTTGGGAACGTTTGACATGTCCGGAGTCATCGTTTTTCATCCGAAAATTGATTTTTTGGACTGCACCAAAAATGATTCAAAATGTCAATTGGATCGTGCCTCATGTTGAATAACCACTGTTTAAACCCTCACAGTGACCAAAATTGCCATTTTTACAGAGTTTTGCTTACTCAAAAGCTTCAATTTTGACCCGTTTCAGGCACAGAAATGACTTTAAACACACTTATTTTAGTTGAAAAAGTCATAATTCACATCCAACAGTCATTTAGAGTCAAAAGATTAAATGTTAAAATTTCATCCTTATAGACCATTTTGGGAACGTTCGACATGTCCGGAGTCATCGTTTTTCATCCGAAAATTGATTTTTTGGACTGTACCAAAAATGATTCAAAATGTCAATTGGATCGTGCCTTATGTTGAATAACCACTTTTTAAACCCTCACAGTGACCAAAATGGCAATTTTTACAGAGTTTTGCTTACTCAAAAGCTTCAATTTTGACCCGTTTCAGGCACAGAAATGACTTTAAACACACTTATTTTAGTTGAAAAAGTCATAATTCACATCCAACAGTCATTTAGAGTCAAAAGATTAAATGTTAACATTTCATCATTATAGACCATTTTGGGAACGTTCGACATGTCCGGAGTCATCGTTTTTCATCCAAAAAATTGATTTTTTGGACTGTACCAAAAATGATTCAAAATGTCAATTGGATCGTGCCTCATGTTAAATAACCACTTTTTAAACCCTCACAGTGACCAAAATGGCCATTTTTACAGAGTTTTGCTTATTTAAAAGCTTCAATTTTGACCCATTTCAGTCACAGAAATGACTTTAAACACACTTATTTTAGTTGAAAAAGTCATAATTCACATCCAACAGTCATTTAGAGTCAAAAGATTAAATGTTAAAATTTCATCATTATAGACCATTTTGGGAACGTTTGACATGTCCGGAGTCATCGTTTTTCATCCGAAAATTGATTTTTTGGACTGTACCAAAAATGATTCAAAATGTCAATTGGACGTGCCTCATGTTGAATAACCACTTTTTAAACCCTCACAGTGACCAAAATTGCCATTTTACAGAGTTTTGCTTACTTAAAAGCTTCAATTTTGACCCATTTCAGTCACAGAAATGACTTTAAACACACTTATTTTAGTTGAAAAAGTCATAATTCACATCCAACAGTCATTTAGAGTCAAAAGATTAAATGTTAAAATTTCATCATTATAGACCATTTTGGGAACGTTTGACATGTCCGGAGTCATCGTTTTTCATCCGAAAATTGATTTTTTGGACTGTACCAAAAATGATTCAAAATGTCAATTGGACGTGCCTCATGTTGAATAACCACTTTTTAAACCCTCACAGTGACCAAAATGTCCATTTTTACAGAGTTTTGCTTACTCAAAAGCTTCAATTTTGACCCGTTTCAGTCACAGAAATGACTTTAAACACACTTATTTTAGTTGAAATTGTCATAATTCACATCCAACAGTCATTTAGAGTCAAAAGATTAAATGTTAAAATTTCATCATTATAGACCATTTTCGGAACGTTCGACATGTCCGGAGTCATCGTTTTTCATCCGAAAATTGATTTTTTGGGCTGTACCAAAAATTATTCAAAATGTCAATTGGATCGTGCCTCATGTTGAATAACCACTTTTTAAACCCTCAAAGTGACCAAAATGGCAATTTTTACAGAGTTTTGCTTACTCAAAAGCTTCAATTTTGACCCGTTTCAGGCACAGAAATGACTTTAAACACACTTATTTTAGTTGAAAAAGTCATAATTCACATCCAGCAGTCATTTAGAGTCAAAAGATTAAATGTTAAAATTTCATCATTATAGACCATTTTGGGAACGTTCAACATGTCCGGAGTCATCGTTTTTCATCCGAAAATTGATTTTTTGGACTGTACCAAAAATGATTCAAAATGTCAATTGGATCGTGCCTCATGTTGAATAACCACTTTTTAAACCCTCACAGTGACCAAAATGGCAATTTTTACAGAGTTTTGCTTACTCAAAAGCTTCAATTTTGACCCGTTTCAGGCACAGAAATGACTTTAAACACACTTATTTTAGTTGAAAAAGTCATAATTCACATCCAACAGTCATTTAGAGTCAAAAGATTAAATGTTAAAATTTCATCATTATAGACCATTTTGGGAATGTTCGACATGTCCGGAGTCATCGTTTTTCATCCGAAAATTGATTTTTTGGACTGCACCAAAAATGATTCAAAATGTCAATTGGATCGTGCCTCATGTTGAATAACCACTGTTTAAACCCTCACAGTGACCAAAATTGCCATTTTACAGAGTTTTGCTTACTTAAAAGCTTCAATTTTGACCCGTTTCAGGCACAGAAATGACTTTAAACACACTTATTTTAGTTGAAAAAGTCATAATTCACATCCAACAGTCATTTAGAGTCAAAAGATTAAATGTTAAAATTTCATCATTATAGACCATTTTGGGAACGTTCGACATGTCCGGAGTCATCGTTTTTCATCCGAAAATTGATTTTTTGGACTGTACCAAAAATGATTCAAAATGTCAATTGGACGTGCCTCATGTTGAATAACCACTTTTTAAACCCTCAAAGTGACCAAAATGGCAATTTTTACAGAGTTTTGCTTACTCAAAAGCTTCAATTTTGACCCGTTTCAGGCACAGAAATGACTTTAAACACACTTATTTTAGTTGAAAAAGTCATAATTCACATCCAGCAGTCATTTAGAGTCAAAAGATTAAATGTTAAAATTTCATCATTATAGACCATTTTGGGAACGTTCGACATGTCCGGAGTCATCGTTTTTCATCCGAAAATTGATTTTTTGGACTGTACCAAAAATGATTCAAAATGTCAATTGGATCGTGCCTCATGTTGAATAACCACTTTTTAAACCCTCACAGTGACCAAAATGGCAATTTTTACAGAGTTTTGCTTACTCAAAAGCTTCAATTTTGACCCGTTTCAGTCACAGAAAAGACTTTAAACACACTTATTTTAGTTGAAAAAGTCATAATTCACATCCAACAGTCATTTAGAGTCAAAAGATTTAATGTTAAAATGTCATCATTATAGACCATTTTGGGAACGTTCGACATGTCCGGAGTCATCGTTTTTCATCCAAAAATTGATTTTTTGGACTGTAGCAAAAATGATTCAAAATGTCATTTGGATCGTGCCTCATGTTGAATAACCACTTTTTAAACCCTCACAGTGACCAAAATTGCCATTTTTACAGAGTTTTGCTAACTCAAAAGCTTCAATTTTGACCCGTTTCAGGCACAGAAATGACTTTAAACACACTTATTTTAGTTGAAAAAGTCATAATTCACACCCAACAGTCATTTAGAGTCAAAAGATTAAATGTTAAAATTTCATCATTATAGACCATTTTGGGAACGTTTGACATGTCCGGAGTCATCGTTTTTCATCCGAAAATTGATTTTTTGGACTGCACCAAAAATGATTCAAAATGTCAATTGGATCGTGCCTCATGTTGAATAACCACTGTTTAAACCCTCACAGTGACCAAAATTGCCATTTTTACAGAGTTTTGCTTACTCAAAAGCTTCAATTTTGACCCGTTTCAGGCACAGAAATGACTTTAAACACACTTATTTTAGTTGAAAAAGTCATAATTCACATCCAACAGTCATTTAGAGTCAAAAGATTAAATGTTAAAATTTCATCCTTATAGACCATTTTGGGAACGTTCGACATGTCCGGAGTCATCGTTTTTCATCCGAAAATTGATTTTTTGGACTGTACCAAAAATGATTCAAAATGTCAATTGGATCGTGCCTTATGTTGAATAACCACTTTTTAAACCCTCACAGTGACCAAAATGGCAATTTTTACAGAGTTTTGCTTACTCAAAAGCTTCAATTTTGACCCGTTTCAGGCACAGAAATGACTTTAAACACACTTATTTTAGTTGAAAAAGTCATAATTCACATCCAACAGTCATTTAGAGTCAAAAGATTAAATGTTAACATTTCATCATTATAGACCATTTTGGGAACGTTCGACATGTCCGGAGTCATCGTTTTTCATCCAAAAAATTGATTTTTTGGACTGTACCAAAAATGATTCAAAATGTCAATTGGATCGTGCCTCATGTTAAATAACCACTTTTTAAACCCTCACAGTGACCAAAATGGCCATTTTTACAGAGTTTTGCTTATTTAAAAGCTTCAATTTTGACCCATTTCAGTCACAGAAATGACTTTAAACACACTTATTTTAGTTGAAAAAGTCATAATTCACATCCAACAGTCATTTAGAGTCAAAAGATTAAATGTTAAAATTTCATCATTATAGACCATTTTGGGAATGTTCGACATGTCCGGAGTCATCGTTTTTCATCCGAAAATTGATTTTTTGGACTGTACCAAAAATGATTCAAAATGTCAATTGGATCGTGCCTCATGTTGAATAACCACTTTTTAAACCCTCACAGTGACCAAAATGGCAATTTTTACAGAGTTTTGCTTACTCAAAAGCTTCAATTTTGACCCGTTTCAGTCACAGAAAAGACTTTAAACACACTTATTTTAGTTGAAAAAGTCATAATTCACATCCAACAGTCATTTAGAGTCAAAAGATTAAATGTTAAAATGTCATCATTATAGACCATTTTGGGAACGTTCGACATGTCCGGAGTCATCGTTTTTCATCCAAAAATTGATTTTTTGGACTGTAGCAAAAATGATTCAAAATGTCAATTGGATCGTGCCTCATGTTGAATAACCACTTTTTAAACCCTCACAGTGACCAAAATTGCCATTTTTACAGAGTTTTGCTTACTCAAAAGCTTCAATTTTGACCCGTTTCAGGCACAGAAATGACTTTAAACACACTTATTTTAGTTGAAAAAGTCATAATTCACATCCAACAGTCATTTAGAGTCAAAAGATTAAATGTTAAAATTTCATCATTATAGACCATTTTGGGAACGTTCGACATGTCCGGAGTCATCGTTTTTCATCCGAAAATTGATTTTTTGGACTGTACCAAAAATGATTCAAAATGTCAATTGGACGTGCCTCATGTTGAATAACCACTTTTTAAACCCTCACAGTGACCAAAATGTCCATTTTTACAGAGTTTTGCTTACTCAAAAGCTTCAATTTTGACCCGTTTCAGTCACAGAAATGACTTTAAACACACTTATTTTAGTTGAAATTGTCATAATTCACATCCAGCAGTCATTTAGAGTCAAAAGATTAAATGTTAAAATTTCATCATTATAGACCATTTTGGGAACGTTCGACATGTCCGGAGTCATCGTTTTTCATCCGAGAATTGATTTTTTGGACTGTACCAAAAATGATTCAAAATGTCAATTGGATCGTGCCTCATGTTGAATAACCACTTTTTAAACCCTCACAGTGACCAAAATGGCAATTTTTACAGAGTGTTGCTTACTCAAAAGCTTCAATTTTGACCCGTTTCAGTCACAGAAAAGACTTTAAACACACTTATTTTAGTTGAAAAAGTCATAATTCACATCCAACAGTCATTTAGAGTCAAAAGATTAGCCGCCTGATTCATGAAGCAAAATTGCACTCGCAAAGGGCAAGATTCTCAGAATCTTGCCTTTTGCGAGTGCAATTTTGGCATTTGGGATTCACAATCCCAAATGCTAAAATCGCTAATGAGGAATTAGCAAATATGCGAGGATTAGCATTTAAGGAATCTCTATTAGAGATTCCTTAAATGCTATTCATGACACTTGCAAAAATTGCGATTTAGCAAAATTGGGCCGCTATTTACCGAGAGGTCAGACCTCTCGGTAAATAGCAAAAACATAGAAAAATGCTTTTAAAAGCATTTTTCTAAGTTGCATGTTGCACACACACATGTCCTTTGGACATGTGTGTGCGCAACACCTGTTCAAATGTGCATTTTAGGGGTGCTACAGGGTGTCCTTTGGACACCCCTGGCACCCTTAAAATCGCTATCTGATTTGCGAGTAGCAAATTGCTACTCGCAAATAAGGGATACTCCCCATTCATTCCTATGGGCCTTTTGGCCCATAGGAATGAATGGGGAGAAATTCCTTATTTTGCGAGTAGCAAATTGCTACTCGCAAATAGAGAACATGTAGGAATCGCTATTGATTTAGCAATTCCTACATGAATGCCGTTTTGCGTGTCCTCAATAGCGAGTCGCTATGATTCGCTATTAGGGCCACGCAAAACGGCCCGTACATGAATCAGGCTGTAAATGTTAAAATGTCATCATTATAGACCATTTTGGGAACGTTCGACATGTCCGGAGTCATCGTTTTTCATCCAAAAATTGATTTTTTGGACTGTAGCAAAAATGATTCAAAATGTCAATTGGATCGTGCCTCATGTTGAATAACCACTTTTTAAACCCTCACAGTGACCAAAATTGCCATTTTTACAGAGTTTTGCTTACTCAAAAGCTTCAATTTTGACCCGTTTCAGGCACAGAAATGACTTTAAACACACTTATTTTAGTTGAAAAAGTCATAATTCACATCCAACAGTCATTTAGAGTCAAAAGATTAAATGTTAAAATTTCATCCTTATAGACCATTTTGGGAACGTTCGACATGTCCGGAGTCATCGTTTTTCATCCGAAAATTGATTTTTTGGACTGTACCAAAAATGATTCAAAATGTCAATTGGATCGTGCCTCATGTTGAATAACCACTTTTTAAACCCTCACAGTGACCAAAATGGCAATTTTTACAGAGTTTTGCTTACTCAAAAGCTTCAATTTTGACCCGTTTCAGGCACAGAAATGACTTTAAACACACTTATTTTAGTTGAAAAAGTCATAATTCCCATCCAACAGTCATTTAGAGTCAAAAGATTAAATGTTAAAATTTCATCATTATAGACCATTTTGGGAACGTTCGACATGTCCGGAGTCATCGTTTTTCATCCAAAAAATTGATTTTTTGGACTGTACCAAAAATGATTCAAAATGTCAATTGGATCGTGCCTCATGTTAAATAACCACTTTTTAAACCCTCACAGTGACCAAAATGGCCATTTTTACAGAGTTTTGCTTATTTAAAAGCTTCAATGTTGACCCATTTCAGTCACAGAAATGACTTTAAACACACTTATTTTAGTTGAAAAAGTCATAATTCACATCCAACAGTCATTTAGAGTCAAAAGATTAAATGTTAAAATTTCATCATTATAGACCATTTTGGGAATGTTCGACATGTCCGGAGTCATCGTTTTTCATCCGAAAATTGATTTTTTGGACTGTACCAAAAATGATTCAAAATGTCAATTGGATCGTGCCTCATGTTGAATAACCACTTTTTAAACCCTCGCAGTGACCAAAATATCCATTTTTACAGAGTTTTGCTTACTCAAAAGCTTCAATTTTGACCCGTTTCAGTCACAGAAATGACTTTAAACACACTTATTTTAGTTGAAAAAGTCATAATTCACATCCAACAGTCATTTAGAGTCAAAAGATTAAATGTTAAAATTTCAATATTATAGACCATTTTGGGAACGTTCGACATGTCCGGAGTCATCGTTTTTCATCCGAAAATTGATTTTTTGGACTGTACCAAAAATGATTCAAAATGTCAATTGGATCGTGCCTCATGTTGAATAACCACTTTTTAAACCCTCAAAGTGACCAAAATGGCCATTTTACAGAGTTTTGCTAACTCAAAAGCTTCAATTTTGACCCGTTTCAGTCACAGAAATGACTTTAAACACACTAATTTTAGTTGAAATTGTCATAATTCACATCCAACAGTCATTTAGAGTCAAAAGATTAAATGTTAAAATTTCATCATTATAGACCATTTTGGGAACGTTCGACATGTCCGGAGTCATCGTTTTTCATCCGAAAATTGATTTTTTGGGCTGTACCAAAAATTATTCAAAATGTCAATTGGATCGTGCCTCATGTTGAATAACCACTTTTTAAACCCTCAAAGTGACCAAAATGGGAATTTTTACAGAGTTTTGCTTACTCAAAAGCTTCAATTTTGACCCGTTTCAGGCACAGAAATGACTTTAAACACTCTTATTTTAGTTGAAAAAGTCATAATTCACATCCAGCAGTCATTTAGAGTCAAAAGATTAAATGTTAAAATTTCATCATTATAGACCATTTTGGGAACGTTCGACATGTCCGGAGTCATCGTTTTTCATCCGAAAATTGATTTTTTGGACTGTACCAAAAATGATTCAAAATGTCAATTGGATCGTGCCTCATGTTGAATAACCACTTTTTAAACCCTCACAGTGACCAAAATGGCAATTTTTACAGAGTTTTGCTTACTCAAAAGCTTCAATTTTGACCCGTTTCAGTTACAGAAATGACTTTAAACACACTTATTTTAGTTGAAAAAGTCATAATTCACATCCAACAGTCATTTAGAGTCAAAAGATTAAATGTTAAAATTTCATCATTATAGACCATTTTGGGAACGTTCGACATGTCCGGAGTCATCGTTTTTCATCTGAAAATTGATTTTTTGGACTGTACCAAAAATGATTCAAAATGTCAATTGGATCGTGCCTCATGTTGAATAACCACTTTTTAAACCCTCACAGTGACCAAAATGGCAATTTTTACAGAGTTTTGCTTACTCAAAAGCTTCAATTTTGACCCGTTTCAGGCACAGAAATGACTTTAAACACACTTATTTTAGTTGAAAAAGTCATAATTCACATCCAACAGTCATTTAGAGTCAAAAGATTAAATGTTAAAATTTCATCATTATAGACCATTTTGGGAATGTTCGACATGTCCGGAGTCATCGTTTTTCATCCGAAAATTGATTTTTTGGACTGTACCAAAAATGATTCAAAATGTCAATTGGATCGTGCCTCATGTTGAATAACCACTTTTTAAACCCTCACAGTGACCAAAATTGCCATTTTTACAGAGTTTTGCTTACTTAAAAGCTTCAATTTTGACCCGTTTCAGGCACAGAAATGACTTTAAACACACTTATTTTAGTTGAAAAAGTCATAATTCACATCCAACAGTCATTTAGAGTCAAAAGATTAAATGTTAAAATTTCATCATTATAGACCATTTTGGGAACGTTCGACATGTCCGGAGTCATCGTTTTTCATCCGAAAATTGATTTTTTTGGACTGTACCAAAAATGATTCAAAATGTCAATTGGATCGTGCCTCATGTTGAATAACCACTTTTTAAACCCTCACAGTGACCAAAATGTCCATTTTTACAGAGTTTTGCTTACTCAAAAGCTTCAATTTTGACCCGTTTCAGTCACAGAAATGACTTTAAACACACTTATTTTAGTTGAAAAAGTCATAATTCACATCCAACAGTCATTTAGAGTCAAAAGATTAAATGTTAAAATTTCATCATTATAGACCATTTTGGGAACGTTCGACATGTCCGGAGTCATCGTTTTTCATCCGAAAATTGATTTTTTGGGCTGTACCAAAAATTATTCAAAATGTCAATTGGATCGTGCCTCATGTTGAATAACCACTTTTTAAACCCTCAAAGTGACCAAAATGGCAATTTTTACAGAGTTTTGCTTACTCAAAAGCTTCAATTTTGACCCGTTTCAGGCACAGAAATGACTTTAAACACACTTATTTTAGTTGAAAAAGTCATAATTCACATCCAGCAGTCATTTAGAGTCAAAAGATTAAATGTTAAAATTTCATCATTATAGACCATTTTGGGAACGTTCGACATGTCCGGAGTCATCGTTTTTCATCCGAAAATTGATTTTTTGGACTGTACCAAAAATGATTCAAAATGTCAATTGGATCGTGCCTCATGTTGAATAACCACTTTTTAAACCCTCACAGTGACCAAAATGGCAATTTTTACAGAGTTTTGCTTACTCAAAAGCTTCAATTTTGACCCGTTTCAGTTACAGAAATGACTTT